>NC_087555.1:26728424-27011526 GCF_036250125.1 Pseudopipra pipra | reverse complement strand
TAAGGAAGAAATTCTTCACTGTGAGAGTGGTGAAGCATAGGAACAGATTGCCCAGAGAAGCTGTTGATGCCACTTCCTGGGAAGTGTTCAAGCCCAGGTTGCATGGGGCTTTGAGCAATCTGATCTAGTGGAAGGCAGAGGGGTTGGAAATAGATGATCTTTAAGGTCCCTTCTAACCCAAACCATTCTATGATTCTATGATCAGAGAGTTCTTTCAAGTACTGGTATTGAAAGCATTGAAATAGGATATTAGCAGATCCTAAAAATGCCCTCTGGGTTTAAGAGAGCAAAACATCAACACATTCTGTCCAAACACAACTGTACAAAATATTTCAATTAGCTGTATGGGTTGTTAACAGGTCAAGAATAAAAAACACCTCTTCCTTATGCCATCCTGCTGCTCTGTGTTACAGTCCCTTGCTTGCACAGTAAGCCTGTAAAGCTGAGAGTAGGTAACATAATCCATTTTAAAGGACCTTTAGTAACTATGAGTAGGAGCAGAGTTCAACGCAGGTAGGAATCCCCAGTTCTCTTTGCCTGAAGGTACTGGACATTTTAAGGACAAATTCTGAGGCAGGGAGTGCCATGTTCTCTCTCAGAGGTCACCACGTCATGCTTTTGTATGTACTCTGTATAACTGAACTTTCCTGGAAAGTCTAATAATTATTTGGAGAAAGTCCTGGGTACAGAAAGTCCTTCTGTAAACTGTCACCCTGGGAGTTGCTTATGAAACACCACAGTGCCTACTGACCTTTAGTGTCAGCCCCCTTAGGTCCTCCAGCCTTCTGCCCCCCAAGGGAATGACTGACACAACAATGTAATTTTGAGAGACATACTTGGAAGTGCACTTCCCGTTCTGATTGCCACCATCCACAAAACTTCTTGATCCTGAAAAATATGCATTGCTGTAACCTGAGTAGTGCACACAGGATGATGTGCCCTACCTCTAGTATGTAGGATCAGGACAACTCTGCTGTCTTGGCCTTAAATCTGGATCCTTCTGGGCTTCTTTTAGTATCTTTTGGGTGCTACTAATAACTGAACTGGACTTAGCTCTCATGCATCAGTCTGGGAAATTGTATGACCCCTTAAGTGTGTCTATCTAATTTAAAATTCCCCAACCTCATCAAGAGTCCAAGTTAGTGTACAGACAAAAAATTCTCTAATAGAGAAGGGACTGAAGTTCTGATAAAATAGCAGTGCAGAGAACAAAGTGATCTCCCTTCTATTTTGGCTTGTAGCTTAGAGAGTAATGCATAGATTTCATCCCACTGAGAACCTCCCTCATGGACTAGCCACTTGGTCACACCACATCCCACATGCATGAAACCTGCTCACAGGCCTGTCAGAGGAGGAGAAACACATCCAGCATTTCTTTACCAGCCTATTTCCAATCCCAAATTAATCTTGCCTGGACATCCCGCCGACTAATCGGGTTTACTGACTCAGCTTTAGCAAAACCTCGAGTAGATGAGTATCCACTTCATTAATCCTCTGCCTGATCTTTGAGTGCACAGTCCTTATGAGCGAGAAGTGGCAGATATAGTTTGAAGATATTAAGCTACAAGCCATTTGCAAACAGATTTTCTCTCTTCCTGCAAACAGACAAGCGCTCAGTGCCGCTCAGCATCCATGTTCAGGATAATTATAGTGACCTCCCAGCTGTCACTGACAGAAGTGCGGGAAGGCGGATTATGCACATGAAGTCTCTGCAGCTAAAGCCACCATATGTCCAGGTTTCACTGGGCATGTTTCACAAAGCCAACTTTCTCCAGGCTGAAAAAAGACTTTGGCCATTTGTCCTGAACTTGTTTGTGGCTGGAACCCCTCCCAGGCTGGCTGACACTTGGACTGGAGCCATGCAGTACACTCAAATCCCCTGCATATGCTGGCTCCAGATACACCAGAATCACCATGTTTGTGCTGCCCATCTGCTGGAGCAGAGCCTGAGGGGCCTTGAAAAGCCAGAAAGAAAGCACCTTAGTGCTGGCAGCTTTCATCAAGAGAGGGTACTGAGAGCTCTCTCTTGCCTGCAGCTCCTGCAGGCAGCTCCCAGCATGGGCAGGAGTGGTTTGGGGCAAGAGGTAAGACCCTGAGCTCTTTGGCAGGAGGCTGCTTCTCCAGGCAGTAGTTGATATCCTGCATCACTGCTGTGAGGTGCTTGTGGCGAGGTGGGGGAGGCAGCCCTGCCTGCACAGTCTCTCTGCACAGCTGCTCTGTACTGAATGCCCTGTGCAAGGGCCTGGCAGCCACAGAGATGTCATGAACCACAGTTTATTACAGCATCAGCTAAGTCTTGATTAGAAAATGCTTTCTGCAATTGTCTGGAGCTCAGCTACAGGTTCAAGAAGGTTTTTGACTGCAACTCTTCTCATTTAAAAAGCACTTCCAGAGATTCATAGATGTCCTGCCATAAAATAGCACCATAGACATCTTACCATAGAATGAAATCACCTCCCCTCATCATGTCTCCCTTGAAACATTCAGATTTGTTATTCTCAACTGCTTTAGTTCACCAGGAACTTTTTGAATGCTGAGTCTGGAGAAATGTTTGCTTAAGCTTATATATATAAAAGAAGAACCCTATGCCAAGGAAACTGAGAAGAAAACAAACAGTTAGAACACACAGAGCTTGACTTTTTCCCTCCAGTGAAACAACACAGACATTTTAATAATTAAGCAGTTTCATAATGTTTGTAGAGGGAAATGAAAGTTTATTACTTTTGCTATTTCTATAAAGGCACAGGGCAAAGTGTGGGGGCTTTCAGAGGAGAAGACTTAGGGAAGGGATGGGAAAAAAAGATGGTCCCATAGGGGTGAAAGAACAAATTTCTAACTCCCTAGGTAATATTTACAGTACTGCAGCAGGAGGTCAGTTAAGGAAGGAGAGAGTCAGAGTTTGGGGCCTCATTTGGTAAACCAATATTTTTGCACAGGAGAAACTTGGGTGAGTATATATTAGACTGTGGTTTAAGAAAGACCCTTCAAGCCTGACCCAATGAAAGCTGGGTTGTGCAGTTCTGACTCATATTTTAAGATCACTCATTCTCTAATTTAAACCAATAGGAATTTTTTTACTGACAGATTGAGAACAAGATTGAGCCTTTAGTACATTGTGATTCCCTTGGGTAATGTGGAACGAGGGTAAAGTTAGCTGATAGTCACTAGGAGTATCAAAATTTGGCCTCCAAAAGCAAGCAGTCACATCTTCCCCCTTCCTCAGAAAACATGAATTGGGAGCAACACATTTATTCAATTTCTTTAGACAGATGCATACTTGAATTAAACTCCCTCAAAGTTAGGAAGATTATTCTGCCTTTTTGTCTATGCAAGAGAAAGGCAGAGTTGATTCAAGATGTACAAACCTAAGAGATTTAAACTCTGCCGGTTCCTACACAGTGTTGAAATTGATACAATATGTCTGGAATTGATTTTTCAGTGGATGCTGGAGACAGATTTCCGAGATGTGTCAGTGCCTGCTCTGTAAATGAAGGAATAGGCTGTAAGTTTACAGATACCTGGTTTGTACTTGCAGTGTCTGGGAACAAAGAGGGGGAAAGAAATCTAAAGCACATGCAGGAGATAATATGAAAAGCAAGAAAATCACTGACAACTATATAGCAAATGTAAGAGCTTGCTCCTACCCCTTAGTGGGAATACCACACTGCTCAACACCCAATTTACTGAAACAAGACACAGCATGGCTGGAGAAGATGAAGGAAATAAAATCAGCCAAATCCCAAGAGAGACTGGTAATGGAGGAAATTTAAGATTTGTTTAGCTTTGTTTTTCTGATATAATTTCAAGTTTTTTTGGGGTTTTTGTTGGCTTTTTTTTTCTTCATACAATGTGATAGAGCAGCTATTGCTGAAATAACTATTTCATTTTTAACAAAAGGTGTGGTAGATCACAACAGGTCACCTGTGAGATACAGAACTGCTTTTACACTTGTCCTCATTCTCCCACTGACTTTCTTGTATTTCTGTCAACATCTGTCTGGGGGCACTGACCAGGAGAGCTCCTGAGGCAGGGTCAGATATGGATGTGCTAGTGGACAACTGTGTCTTCTGCCACTTAATGGGCACAGTGGGAAGAGTTGAGCTTAGTCCTTGTTAGACCCTCTCCTGTCCCTCTTGTTCATTCTGTGCTAGGCAGAGTAAGTTCCCGTGTGCGCATTCTGGTCTGGAAATAAATATACTTTAGTAGGAAGCATAGGAATAAACCCTAATTTAGCAGAAGCTGGATCAGTCTCTTTTCCGTCCAAAAAATACTAAATGACACATCACATTTCCTTTTTTTTTTTGAGAGTAGGGAGGGCTAATCAGTTTTAAAGTCCAGGATTCACTGTATTCTTTAGTATTTTATAGCACAGTATTACAGGTATTCTTATTTGTTTGGCAAGAGTAGTTGAATCTCTATGACATGCTACATTAGTTTCCCAGAAGCAAATCCACTTAAAAAAAGTTTGAGGGCATAACCACAGAAAAAAACTAAGCACACCTGAATGGGATGAAGCATCTGCAAGTGGGGGTTTCAGCTTGGGCAAACCTCTGAGACTGGCTTTGCTACCAGAGCAGTCTTCACGTGAAACCACCCCTCCAGTAGCAGAAAAGCCTTGTCACAGGGGCAGCAATGAACTTTCTGCTGTGAAACATGATGAGGTGACAAAGCCGTAAGGAAACACAGATTTGCTTGCCTTGCAGCCTCCGTAAGTGAGATTCTGCTTTGATTGTACTGCCAGATGTCAAAGCAATGGTGAATTACCAACCCAAGCTAACTAATGTGGAGGGGTGGGGGGAGGAAGTGTGAAGTGCTGACATGTGTAAGCATCATATAAAATGTACTTGCTCTGTAAATGATAGGTCCCCAAAGGCCCATAACATATGCATGTACCTGCTTGGACAACGTGGTCTGTGCAGGGATGTGCACGCTGGTTCAGATACTTTGTCTTGTAAGAGGGGCCTTACAGTGAAAGAGTATTTGGAGTATTTCTGCTGTAAGCATAGAAATATATTTGGGATTGGAGTGAACAGAGGTGGTAAATGAGAGTTGCTCACAATGTTAACAGTGTTTATGCTTCTCGTAGCTCTGGGTTAGCAAAGGGAGGAAAGGGCTGTTAATGCTGCTCTGAAGGGGGAGGAAAGTGGGGGAATAGAGACCCAGATGAATGGACTCGCCCATGGTCCCACTAGTGACCTGTGGAAATGATAGAGATAATAGCCCACATTAGGAGGATGCCTTCTCAACTAATAAGTTAGATGGGATGGGAAGAAAGCCATGCACAGAGATGTCAAAGCTCAAGTGATGAAACCACAGACACGTTGTTCCCAAGGGTTCATGTACGTGCAGAGTTTCAGCATGGGCTCTTCTAGGTTTAGGAAGGGTCATCCCACCCTTCCCTTCACTCTGTGCAGCAAGCTGAGGTCCTTAGAAGCATTTATCTTCTCCACTCGTATAATGAAATATGCGGGCATTCAATACACTTCAGGTCTCTATTTCCCTCCCCTGTCAATGGGTTTAAATTTGGGTGATACAGCCAACAGTGATAGGACTGGGAGAAGAAGGATGTGGGTGAAAGACTATGTTGTTGCATAAGCCTTTTTTCAAATGGTAACCTGACTAAAAACTGAGCAGTCTGCTATTTTGTGTTGTTAGTTATCAGAAGGCACCATCAAACCTCTGCCAACGAGGAGCACTATAAGCTGTTCAAATAGACCATGATTTTATCAGCACAAATATCAGTGTAACAAAGTAGCCACCCTAAGAATGACTTTGGTTATTTAATTTAGGTATCTGCATAGCTTTTACATAGGGGAGGGATCTTGGTTTTAGTTAATTATTAAAGTGGGTTCCCTTGCTGCATGCTTACCTTTGCAGAGAGATTATTGCAAAAATGTTGGAAGAAAATTTTGAAGCCTCATGACCACTGTATTTTTCACGCCCTAATTACTTGGTCAAAAATCCTACTCTCCACTGAGTCAGTCTTTGCTGAGATTAGTGGAAATGCTTTTGGTTTACAGTGAGATATGAATTATCCAGAATGTACCCTGAGGAGAGAGAGAATGCTATTTAATATCATTAAAAAATGAGAAAGAGAAGCTAAAATAGCTTTTGTCAGTGGCATAATACTGTTCCCAAAGAGTTGTGACATCTCTGTATCTCCCAGGGCTAGAAAGGCATGATGTTTTGATATTTTCTCCTTCAACTCCCCTTTCCTGCTAACAACCTTTTTTCTGGGCTATAATAGCTCCATATCCACTTCAAATTACTTGAGAGATACTGGAAGGCAAAGCACTCAGTAGGGACATGGAGTCTTTAAAGCTCCTCTTTCATTAGCAATCTAGGGATTGTGGCAGTGCAGGGGTTAACCTGAGGCCGTGGAGAGTGCTGGGGGAGTCTTGAATACACGGAAAGGCACAAGCATAGAGGAGATGGGGAAAGCAGCAGGAATGTGGACAGGGTAAGGATGCTTCACCACAATACTAAGGCTAATTGAGAGCAGCAATAGTCTTACTCCTGCAGCAGTCCTGCAGCTCTGACAGATGCTTCCCAGACTCCCACTTACCTGCAGCTGGGTCAGCTGCTAAGTGCTCCTACCCACAAGGACCAGTGTCACATTCCCATGTGGCCCTGACCTGTCCTGCTAGCCCAGATCAGCACCAGGTTGCCAGCAGGCAGTATTGCAGGTGTGCTGGAGGATCTCAAAGCCCCAAACCTGATCCTCCACTGCAGTATACACACTTCATCCCTCCTGTTGCACATCATGCACAGTTTGCACAGCTGTGAGCAGAGTGGCAGCTGCTGCAACTACACTCACAGGATGGAATGAATGTCGTGCAATACTCTGAGCTGCACCCATTTGCTTGCCCAAAAACAGGAGGCAGTGAAGAACTGGGGCCAGAACCTGTTTCTCAGAAGAGCTTGCGATTGGTGCGGCAATTAAAGTCAGTATTGATTTCATCAAGAGCTTCTCTTGGGATGATTGACCTGGATGTGGGTGCTGCACACATCATTCCTCACCTGGGCCACCCTACATTCTCTATAAAATCATGCTCCAGCAAAAGATGTATTCCTAGAGGAATCCATGATGTAGTGTGGAATTGTGCATGGAGTATGTTACAGAAAGCAGGCAAGTACAGATGCCAGGGTATTAAATCAACAGTATGGGAGAGAGATGGGGAGAAGAGGAGGATGAGCATGTGGAAGAAGAGCTGGTTTGAGTAGGAATGGTGGAGGGTCATGCTCTTTCTTTGCCATTCCTCCCTTATCCTGAAGGTTTACCTACAGAATGATGGAGGTGGGAGGGAGAGGGTTGGTGCATGGAGTGTTTGCTGGGAAACTTGTGTGGGGGCCTTTTTTGACCAGTACATGTAGCCTTAGCAGGAATTCACGTGTATCATTGAGCACAAATGTTACTTACAGAGAGAGCAGATTGGTGCTACTGGCCCTGACAATGTATTTATTGCCCAACCTCTACTGAAGGCTTTATCATGCCACTTCACGGGGACATCACAATTCCCACAGCCTGCCTCAAGCCCCTGCCTTCCACTTCGTGTGCAAGACTGGGAAGGTAGGGAGGCACCAGGTTTGTTACAGGTCCCCTTTACCCTGGTGCTTGCAGCTATGTTTCTCTCACCTGCATTTCTGAAAGGTGTTGGAAGTGTGATGCTGTCCCAGGGCCACTTGGTCAAGAATCCCTGTGACACCCAAGGTGTTTAACAGTGTTACCAGCATTTGTGCAATTAAATAGTGAGAAATTCAAGCACAGAAACAAGGTCTCCCCATTTCCTGTGCCAACTGCTAGGACATGCTGCCTCCTTTCAAGCAAATGGCAAATGAAGAAATCATAAATCTGAATGTCATGGCTGAAAGAGAAACATGTATTCCTAGAAAAATTCCCAAGGCTTTTCTGCTTCACCTTTGCTTGGGTCTGCTCCCCTCATAAATGAGCAACAGCTGAGCAATCAGGGAACAGAATGGAAACTTAGATTACATGAAAATTTGCCTCAAGGACTCTGATTTGAGATCTGTTTTAACCTAACCCCTCCCTTTACGTCATTTGCTTCCCCTAGTTCATTCAAGTGCATTGCCTTACCAATGCAGCCATAACAAGAGACTTGCAGTGGGTTGGGAGGTTTTTGGTTTTTCCCTCTTTTGGAAATATTTCAGAGCAACCATCTGTCAGTTCCCACCAGCCGGGAGAGCTGCTCTGACAGCAGATATATGCAGCATCTCCCTGCTCAGCACCAGTACTGCGAGAGGAGGGGAAAAGGGAAGAGCTGTGCAGGGCTCAGGAGAGGAGCTGAGGGTTGCAGCTGCAGTGAAAGCTTTTTGCTGAAGCAAAAGAGCACGCCAAATGGCTTTTCTCTTTCACACACACCTGAAATTGCTTGTTTGCTACAGTCAATAAAGTAGAGATTTCATTTATTGCTTTCTGTGAAGAAGGAGAAGACAGTGTGGCTGTCTGACAGCCACCCGTCCAGACTTGGTGAGATCTCCAGGGTTAGTTGGAAAACCTCTCAAGTGAGCAGCATGTTGTAGGAAAGGGGCTGTCGGTGGTGAAGTGACAAGAGATGAGAATCATAACTTAATAATTTTGTGCATCTTAGTTGTCTTTAAGTGAGAGTTTGCCAGAGCAATGGATAAATAACAGAAGCCAGTACCAAAACCAATAAGCACCAAAATGTAATGAGTTTCTGCTGTGTTTGTAAGGCACATGAATATGGACACTGTTGTGCAGGAGTGAATGCCACTGTTGCACATGAAATTCAGAAATCAAATCCTTTATTCATCCATCCAAGTATTTGTTCTGGAGGATTTGGCACAGTTATTCACTAAAGAAGTGGAAATCTATCTTGCATTTTCTTGCTACCTCATAAAGCTGCTTTTGAAGGGCTTGTAGCAATATGCTAATGGAATATCATACTTCCAAATATTTGGTTACCCATAATTTACCAACTTACCAAACCGTACCACAGCTTTAACTAATGCCTACAATAGGTTGGACATCAAAAAAGCTCATAATGTTCTATATTTCCAAGTTTGCCTCCCGGGGTTTTATCCAAGCTCTAGACTCCAATGATTACACCAAGCCTTTGCACGTTTTCCCTCTTGCCTGGGAGGTGATACCCATATTCCTCTGACTTCACTTTCCCCAGGGCTGTTATACCTTTTTCTTGCTACGACTGCTGTGTGAACAAGTGCAGACTACCTCATTTAACATAGTCCAAGCCCAGCATCCAGACTAACAAAATTATCCCGAACTACCTGTGGGTCAAGGGTGCAAACAGCCAGCTAGTGCTGGCTACCAGTTGCTGATGCTTTTGATCTAGGGCTAGTACAGGTGGAGCCAGAGCAGATACTGCTGTACCCAGGTGCTATAGCTGCCACAACTGAAGTACAAATAGCTTTGTTTCCAATAGGAGCTGAGAATACACATGTTTTTTATGTAGCAATATGGCTGCATATGGTCAAAGGCCCCAGGTAAATGCAATTTTAAATCACTTTCTTTTTAATGAAACTTTAATGCTGTAGAAATCCATGGAGGAAATAGAGGGAAAAGATCTTACTAGATACAAGAAAAGCTTGCTTGTGTTTGATCTGTCTCTTGTACCCTTTGGAAGCAGATATATTTATTTACAGCACAATCTCAGCTCCACTGAAGTCAGCGGGAAGTCTGCCACCAGCTTCACAGGCAGCAGGCTGGTGCCTCCGAGGGGTGATCCGCTGAGCATGCTCCCCTCCTCTGCTGCAGAAGGAGCCACTAATGCGTGCCCTCGGCTGCTTGCTGTGCTAAACCCATTTATCTAAACCATGACAGCATAAGAAGCAGTTTTAGCGATTAACCCACTTTTGCTGCCGTAAAACTAATCAAGCTGCTTCTTTTTATTTACTAGGGGAGTTTGTTTTTAAGTTCCCAGATGCTCAATTGTAGTGGGGGAAGGTAAGTTTTGCACATTTAAAATGGAGTATTGTATTCATTTAAGGAACAGCAGGGGAAGGAACCAGTGAGCGATCCTTTCTCTGCCCAAAGATTGACAGCCTGGCAACCTCTGAAACAGAAAAGCCTTTGTTTTACATCATCATGGCCACAGTGCCCACAGCTGTCAGGTCTGGTGCTTCCTTACTGGCCAGCTCCAATATTAGGAAGAACCACTGTATCCAAGCCATTGGGGACAAGCTGAACAGATCCATCAAAACAGGGTACGGGAGTCAAGCCAGTAGGTCAAGCTGTGTTTCAGGCAGCTGATAGCTGAAGACTGGGAGACCCTGGAAATCCAGGAGGTTTAAGATGCTCAGCACATCTATAAAGCTGTAGAACGAATCTCTGGGGAAAATAACAGTGCATAAAGCTGTCAGATGTTACGGAGGAGGGTGGTTGGAAGGTACCGCTTCTCTTTGAAGTGGGTTAGCAGCATTAAACGTGCACTTTAAAGATCAATTATAATCTTGAACTGTAACTTATCCTACCTCCAACTGTCCTTTGCTGGCTGTGGGGGCACAGCCGTGGTTCCCACCAGCAAACTCAGTGTGGATGGATGGAGAGGTTGGTAGGTGAGGAAGTCTTAAACCATGGGCTTAATGTTCACATGGAAAAGTTCTGAGAGGTGCCAACCTGAGTTGTCCCTGCTGCACTGGGAGAGCAGTGGTGGGCAAAAGGGACAAACAGGAAACACTGCTCTTCAAGTTTCAGTAATAACAGGCCCTTAAAGCACAATGCATCCTATCCTCTTGATTTCTAGCAAGAGCGGTTCAGATGAACACACATGGGAATTAACAGCTCCCTTGGGGCCACAGATCTCACCTTGCCCCTGCTTTATAGTGCTGAAGAGCAGAGGTGATTCCTGTCGGCTCTAGGTCATGGCCTGACAGAGGGGTTAAAGGCTGCCCAGCTTCCCTGGCCAGCTCTTTCCTCTGCCCTGGTCCAGGCAGACCTTGAGCCAGCATCTCAACAAAGGAGCTTTACCCACAGCTTCCCTCTGCCAACTTCAAACTGCAACTTAAACAAACAGTCCCTGGCTGTGATTCAGAGCAGTGCTGCTCCCAGGCACCCAACCAGGACCTACCCTGCACCTCGACAGCTGCCATTTCAGCTACCTGTGAAGTCCCCATCCTCGCTCCTCATGTTTTCTAACCCAGAAGACGCTTCTCCTGCCTCCTTTACCTCCTAGGAACCATGACAAGCATCTACTAGAAATATTAGTGACACTTATCACAGAGCCACCCCACTGCACTTTATGCCCCTTTCACCACAGCATTTGTACCAGCTGTATTCCAGCTGGGGAACTGTGGGCAAAACTTGAATATGAAATATTGTCTTGAAAGCATTAAGGTTATTCCCAAGATTGGGACCTTTCAGAGACGCTGCAGCAAGCAAGCTGAGGGCAAAGATTTGCCTTGCAGAAGGCCAGTGGACAAGAGCTCAGGCAGTAAGGCAAGCCTTTACCACAACTGCTGGCCCTGAGTGAACCTTTGGAGTGGTTGCTAATAAAAAAAAATAATAATCATTTAAGTGCACAAGGGAGCAGTTTATAGCCCTCCTATATTTTAAACTCTGGAAATATGGAAGACAACTGATTTAGACCCTTTGTTGTTCTGTCCCTGGTAGCTGCAAATGCTAACAAAACTAATGAAGATGGCAGTGGGAAAGCAGCTTTATGTGTAACAGTAATTGGTTCTGAATTGCTTAACAATTCTAATAGCTTTCAGCTGGCTTGGACAAAGGGGCAAGCTACAGAAACACTGGAGTGAGATATGGGAGTATGAGAAGGAGACAAATATATTATAAACATTCTGAATGCAAAAAAACCCACCATCATTTTCACAACTGTTTTCAGATGCCAAGAAGGTGCCCACTGCAGGGGAGAGGATTCTGAGGAGCACTGGTAGCACTCAGGAATTCCTCCCAGGAGCCATGGACAGGGCTACAGAAACAGTTTGTTTAAAAGCAGCAGGGACATGGATAGCTTTTGGGCTTTGAACTCAGGTAGAAGCTAATGAGGCAATGGAAATGGGTGCACCACCACTGAAATAAGTGTTCCATGAGGAGCAGGGGATTTGTGACCCATGCCCCTGCACAGTCTCACTGCAATAGTCCATCTCCTTGTTGCTGTTCCCTGGCACATCCCAGAGAGCACACACTGCTCCTCATACCTCTCTAATTTCTTTCCCATGTTTTTCTCACTCCTTTTCCCCCTTATTTGGGTTCTTCACTCCATGATATGGCTTCTAAGCCAAACTTCCCAGCTGCCTCCTTGCCCTCCATCACCCTTTTTGCCTCTTGGCATGTCAGAAGGCATTATGGGATGTGGCTGATCTGAAGCTACACAGGGCTAGCTGGCAATCAGCTGCCACCAAGCAGTAAGATGGCCCTCAATTTTCCCTCAGTAGAGGCCTTAATAATTTTATCTTCTCTCCAGCCATAGATTTCTACACTGAGCTTATGGAAACTTTTTCTCTTGGAAGCCTCCATTTGTCTGTCTAATGTATTTATATGGACAAGAAATTCAGATTACCATGGGCAGACAGAGAAACAGGCAGAGGGACTGCATGGACACAGTTGTCTTAGGGAGCTATGCTAAAAAGCTGAAATGCTATATTTATGTATGATTGAAAAAAAAAAGAAATCTGTAATAAAAGAAAGAGGTCTTTATTAGCTTCAAAAGAAAGATTTCTGGGGAGGTGACAGATAGCAAATAGCTTTATGTATATCATCTGATACCTAGCAGGTGCCCCCAGAGAAACAAAGGCTGTATTTCTGAATGTTCTGTTCACTCTTTGGGAGACACTTCTTCCTCAGACTGACATTTTGGTTACATTCATTCCCTGAGGCATTTTACAGGAAAACACAGCAACGCATTTGATTGTTCAGGAGGTACTGAACTTTACATAGATGACATTTGAAAACACAGAGAACTCACGCCTGGGAGCTGCAACTGCTCTGAAAGAAGCAACACTGCTGGGCTCAATTATATAAAAATGTAAGTTTAGAGTGGCAGTAATACCAAAACAGGGAGAGAAGTTAGCACTGCTGGATTGCACTAACCACTAACCTCAGCTGCAAAGTGTACTGGAAGTTCACAGTGAAGTTGCTAAAAATGAAGGTTAGAGAAGACTTTTTTTGTGGCGAAAGCCTGCGCGAGGAGAGCCACCTTCCTCTGGTGTCCGAAGCCAAACTCCGAGAGTGCCATTGGGAAAACATCCTAATGAATGTGAAATGTAAATGTTTTAAGACACCCATGATGTTTCCAAGGTCCCAGTCCCAACAATGCAAATTAAATAATCAATCATGCCTCGGTTTAACTGGCTGAGCTTTAGCAGTGTGTGAGGGAAGCACAGGCGCAGATATTTTACTCCTTGTTAGCCCCTGCAGAGGAGTCGGTGCAGAGGAGAGCAGGTCCAAATAACAATATACCACATATGAGAAAATGTGCCAAGTCAGCCTCTGCCGTGTGTTTTTGCATTGTCAAACCACAGAAGAGCACTAGGGAAATAATCTGTCTCATGCTGACAACAGAAAAGACAAGTATGTGCACTGCCAAATGCAGTCGTGGGAGAGCTACAGTGACACAGGGAGCTGGGTAAGCCAAAAAGCCAAATCTGCCATCCTGAGAGCAGCTCCTGGGAGATGCTTCATGTTGTGAATGCAATGATGAGTGGCCTCGAGAGGGGCATAGGGGTTACAAATGCCAGGCAGCTCTGTGGTGACAGGAAGGTGAGCTTGTCCCGGGGAGATGTATCTTCCAATGCCCAGAGGAGAAGGAGCAGATGACCAAGTTGGCCAACTTCATCCAGAAAGTGGGCCGTAACCTAGCCAAAATATGGTATCATCCATCCCTGCACTTGCTTAAATGACCACTTGTCTTTCGCCTGCTGCTGACAGAAGCTGGCATGCAAAGCTGCAGCCTGAAAAAGGACACAGGCTCCTGGCCAGCGTGAAATGTTTTGTTTGAGTCCAGTTTGCTCCAGTGACCAGCAAAAGCTGAGCATTTGGCCCCATCACCTGCATTTACCCCATCAGACCCAGGAGCAATCAGAGAGGCATAACACAGTGCCATGGATTTAGAGAAACTGGGGCCAGTTTGGTTTATACCCAAGTATAAAGTCAGGATATGACAGTCTGTGTAAAGTATCCATTTCTCATTCGTGCACACGCTCAGGGTCTCTCTCATTGCCGAGTGTATCTTCCAGTATATTCTCTGCCCTGGTAAAATCTCACCTCCCTTCTTCCCAGCCAGAGAGTGCAAATGGGTTTGTGAACCTTAGTACATCATTTACAGCTGCCACAAATCTGGAGCAATGCACACTATCAGATGTGCAGGTTTCATTTATAAAGCAGGATTTATGATTTCACCCCTTAGATCTGCAGATGGGTTTTATTGTGATTTATGCCTGTGTCATGAAGAACCACATATAAGAATTACCTGATATTATCGAGGGACCTATTCTTTTTTGCCCTTATCTTTCTTCTGAAAGCAGAGACTACTTAATCACTGTTAGCTATATACAGAGTACCGTGTCCTCTGTGAATTACCCATTTCCCTGTCTTCAGTATTATTAGCTTGTGATGTTAGGATAAACCCAATGAAATAGTCACAAGCACATGCTGAATTGGAACTATATAGACAATTTATAAATGGCTCTTTGGTGACTGTGTTGGCAAATTTAATTACAGTGTTTTTAAAGGAGACATTACATCAACATTAACTGAATGCCAGCCTCAAACTGAGGTATGAAAAAGGCTCTTTGGGTCCTCTGAGTAAAATATTTAGGTTTCTACTATTATTGTTAGAGGCTACACCTCAATAGCATAAATCATAGGGAAAAATTCCCATTTCTGAGAAAGGTGGAGGCCAGTTTTCTGAAAGCATTAAGCCATCTCACCACCACTGATTTGAAAAGGCATTGTAACACTCCAGAGGATCTTGCTTGGAGAAGGAGAGTGACACCTAGTACAGTGTCACAATATCCCATTTACTAGGCTTCCATGGTTTTCACTAGTCCTGTGTACCTAAGAACTTGTCAGAGTGCCACTTAGGTCTCCCTATGTCTCTTCCAGTGCTGACATGCTCTCAGAAATCAGACTGACAACCTGTTTTTCTTTGAAAGCTAGTAAGTCATAGGGTCCTGGAGAGGTTTTGGTATCTTACAGTCATTAGAATCACCTTTGATGGCTTGAGTCTAACTGCATAAAAAAAGATAACCTGTGCCCCTTAGGTGGGTTTGAAACATCTGCAGCAATTGCTAGGAGATGCTGCAGTGCTTCAATAGATCCATTTCCTCTCAATTATACTAACAGGTGAAGCTCCAAAACATAAAGCTCAAGCATTGCATCCTATTCTGCAAGTGCTCCTTGGCCATATATGTCTGATAGTGCTTTTTTCTGCTTTTCTTCAGGAGAGATGGGAAATTTCTGTACTCAAAAATTCATACAAGCCTGCAGTGAGACACTCTTTTGGTGAGAGAGGTCTTTGAATCTTCTTTGGATCCTGCTTCTTGCTGATCCCAGTATTAGGAAACTCTACAAAATGAGGCATTGCTTCTGCCTTTCTAGCAACTGCAGCTACGCATTATAAGAGAAGGGCACAGGCAGGTTTGTGGCTCCACCTGTACGAACAGGTTTCAACAGGGATTGGACTCGAGCCCAGTCTTGGTCTCAAGCACCAGAGACCCACTATAAGGGCAAACCTCACATCTAATCATACATTCATCTAGATGAGAGGATAATTGTAGCAATGGCCCTCTTCCCTCTTCCATTTCTGTCTCAGCAGTAAGAAGTGCTTCCTGGGAAGAGGCTGGGGCCGTCAGAGTACCAGTTCCTCAGAAAGCACCAGGCTGTGAGGTAGGACTGATGAAAATCCTTCCACATGCTGTCTGTTGGCCCTTCTGCCTGGTGAGAGCAGCAGCTCTTTGCAGTGCTGTCCCATTTCAGGGAGGGTGTTAAAGTGCTTTCAAGAAGCATTTTCCTCCCTCTGTCCCCCAGGATGTTTGTAAGAGCAGTGAGATAGGGATTGCAGGGAGAACTTTCTTACCTCAGGCTCTTTGGTGCTTTTTGTCTTGTAGAAGAGGAACTTACCATCATGGCAGGCAAGGCAAGAACCTGGTATCTTCTTCCTCTCTCATGGAGAAAAAGCCCCAGCAGATTTCTGGAAACAAAGTTGGGAATTTGGGTCAATCAAAAAGATTGCAGAGAGGATGTCAGGGCTTGGTGGAATGGTTCATTTCAATTAATTTGGCTTCAGGAAATGACTCTCATGATTTGAGTCCTGAATGTTTTTTTCATCCACGTGAAAGTATGTGATGCGCCAAGACTTTGATCTTGACTGCTGGCACAGAACCTGCAGAGGGTGAGACATAAAGCACTGGACTTGCTGCAAACCATGTGGGGATGCAAGCTCTAGGAAGTCCTTTTAGGAGCTCAAGAGTGGCCTAAGCTGCCTGGATAGGCACAGCCCTTTTGTCTGAGGTATTCTTAGTGCATGCCTACCAGGCTGAGCCTATGAGGGGAATTAGGGAAAGAAATGCTAAATTTTTGTATCCCAAAGAGCTGCAGATGCACGTGACACGCTGGGCAGCTCAGCCCGGATGAGAAGGGAACACTTCTGCAACCCAAAGATCAAAATGACTGTTAACATCTGGGGAGCACCTTTGGAGTTTACATATGCTGAAAGTCTGTCAAAAGTTTTGCAGCATCACAGTATTAGATTTAGGCACCTCCATCCCACTTTAGGTTTAAGTCCTTAAGTAGATCTAGTTCATAACACTGAAATTTAATTCAAGAATTTTCATATTCTGTTTTCTTATTCCCACTGACTGTTCCATTTGCTTTCAGGCTGACAACCTAAAGCACTCTCATTTAGATCCTTAGTTGCTAAGTAGTATATATTTTTCATCAAATCAAGCAGAAAATTTAAATGAGGTCTATAGGCTCTTACCAAAATTTCAGCTTTCAGCAGTTCTTGTTACATCCATTTAAAAAAACGTGTAGGCAAAAGTTTTTTGAAAGTGCAGAAACTAATTTCTTCTTCAGGTTCCTATAACTCAAACAGCAATTTAAGAACTACATGACCCTTTCCATTACATGTTCCTATTTTCTCTCACACAAAAAAACTTAAGAACAAAAGTCTCAGCCCCAGAGGAGCATCCCACATAGCACAAGTGTATGAAAAAGAGAGGCTGTGATGCTTGGTGTTTTGTAGCTTTCTAATGGGCCTAGAAACATTTACAGCCTTAGCTAATCACATTACATTTGCTTAATTAATGGGAAGAGCCTATGCTCTCAAGCTGACAGGCTTTGATAGATGAGGACAGCTGCCCTGGCTTTCAGCAGCATGTGGGACTGCTTGGTGGGAATAGGGTGGGGGACAGTAGGGGATGCAAAGCAATGAAATAAATGTACTGTATGCATATGCAACTCCTATTCATGCTTACTATGCACCTGAGAAGGAGAAATAGCTCCAATCCCCTTCTGTGTTAGCTGCACCTGAGGCTGTGCAGGGATCTGACCCACCATCACTGCCTGTGGGGCAGCCCTTTCCCTGGCACAGCCCAGACCCATCACCCTGTCCTGGGTCACCAGTCCATGAGGGCGCTCCCACACAATTAGCATTGCTTTAGGCAGCTTGAGAGAACCTAAATGTAAGAAAGATATAAAGAGATTGCTATAAATGAGAGCTAGAGATGGGGAGAACATCAGTGGTTCCCTAAGCAGAGAAAGAGAAATCCTGCTCTAGACAGCACAGAAAATCACCTGCATTTTTGCAGAGCTTCTTCTGCACTTAAATCAGAAAAACAGCCTTCTCTTGAATTATCTGCTTTATTCCTGTCCAAATGACTCCTCGTGTGTTTGCATTACAGTACACGAGTCTGAAACTCATGATGTAGGCAGCTGCCAGGCCAACTGCTCAGATGATAATGGAGCCAGTTGTACATACTTTTGTACATCTTACCCCATAGCATCCGACTCTTACTCACCCTGTTACCAACTGCTTCTTGTCTGTTTTCTCCAGGAAACAGACTTTATCAGTGTAATTTGCAAGAAAACCTCCCAGTCCCAGCTGGAAAGTCACGCTCTCCCCCACCTCCCTTCCACCACTTTCTTCAGGGCTTTAAGTTGCTCAGCGGGGCCAATTAGGAATTCCAACCAGGTAGAAAGTGAATATACAGTAGCAATAAGAGTCAGTGGCATGATTGATGATGCTTATACAAATGCTTCTGGCTTGAAAAGCAGTGTCTGGGTTGATTCCAGGAGCTGTGTCTAATTTCAAAAGGATTTTCTGAAAGAAAAAAAATGGATAGCAGCACACACTGCAGAAAGCAACTTCCACAGATTATTCCACCCCTAAAATATCAACCAATTACTAAGAACAAAGCGTGAGAGAACTAACAAGAGCTTTTACTCATACTGATCCTCCTGCACATTTACTGAAATAGGGCTGAGACTGTTTTTTCCTGTGGATTTCCCAACAGTCAGAGTTGCACTGGTCCAAGTATGGTTTTAAACTTACTTTGTTACATATATTAGGAATAATGGATTAAAATTATGAAAACCTGAGTAGCTATGAACGACAGTAAAAAAGCAAACACTGAATTTCCCACTGATTCAAATGGATGTGTGTGATTTTTGGAGACAGCAAGGGATTTTCCTACATCAGCCTCTGTTTTTTACTGACATTTTACTAGCAATGCCTGTCTGGGGGTCTGTGTATTTGTGCACAGCTTCGAAGTGGTTAAACCAAAAACCCTCATTCCCTGTCTTGTCTTTCCTCATCAGTCAATGGCCCTTCAGTACTGTCCTGGCACATCCCCTTCTGCCAGCCATGGCAGGAAGGGAACAGAAATCCTACGGAAAGATGTTGACCCAGATTTACCCTGGAAGCTGCCAAGCCCAGGAGCAACAGAAGATGAATGCAGGGCGGACGTCAGGGAAGCGTGTGGACCTGCCAGCTCCAAGTGGTGTGGGCAATGAGTTAGTGGGCATCTGAATATCTGCCAGCTGGGCTGCTGGGCATCTGCAAATCCTGGGAAAATGCAGAGGGACACTGTGTCCCATGCACGGCAAGCCACTTGCATTGGGATGCATTAGCCTTCTATATGTGGAGGGTCTATTCAGAGCAATCTAGTTTGGGATGCTAAAAAACATACTTTTGGACCCAGAGGAGTTGTTAGGGTTGTGTATACAGGATGTAACAGGATGGGGAGAGCCCTGGGTGGTGTAAGGTGAGTGCACAGGCATTGGAAGAGTGGTTAAGATGGACAGAGGAGCTGGAGGTACTGTGAGGTGCATTTGCACAACCCAAGATGAGGCATTTAAATGAGGTGTCTAAGTTTGGACTGTGGTCTCCAGAGGCCATGGTACATTCACTGGAGAGAGGCAGACTTTCCTGTGGCATGATCCACAGCAGAGCTTCTATTACATGGGAGAGGAGCCCATGTCATCCAGCAACTGCAGAGGGAGCCATGGTAGTTTGGACTCTTCCCTTGCACACCTAAGCCAAATGCTGAGTTAAATGCTGTGACCAGCATGTCTGTCCAAGAGGGAAAAGCCACAGTGTTTATGTGTTTAAGCAGATATCTGGATGGGACAGGACATCCTTGAGCCTGGGTGCAAGACCTGTAACCCTCACTGGATTGTATCCTCACGGTTCAACAAGAACCACTTTCCTCTGGGTCACACCAGCAGGACTGCTGCTCCTGGCCTTTTTCTAGCTCTTGCCAAAAGTGTAAAACGTGATTTTCCTTCATTCAGGTGTCTCTAATCCTGGGATCTGACTGGCACCTGCTGCTCTCAGTCTGTGTGTGGTGCAACTGGCTCAGAGGTGGGTGTATCGTCTCACTGAGCAACGTTAACCATGGTAAGACGTTCCACCTCTCTAAAACTTTTTGCTCCTTTGGTGACCTCTGCATCTTTGCCTTTAAGAAGGGGGCTATTCTTAGCATCAGTAGAGCTCTTCAAGTAGGCTTAGGTTTTTCAGGGTGCTGCATGTTCTTTTATGTTATAATCACTGAGTGAGCTGCCATCAGACAGATAATCACTGATGCTTCGTTTAAGGCATTGTTGCATGTGGCAATTCATTAAAAAGCCCCAGGGAATGAGAATGAGGTTTTTATTTTAAAAGCTGGGACACACACAATGTTCTCTCCCAGCCCAGATTTGTCACAGCCGGCTGCTATAAAGCGCCATTCTCTGCTGTAAGCCATCTTCAATGTATTGTCATTATAATTCACTACAGATTTTTTTCTTCAAGTGACACTCAAAGAGGATTGGAGGATGACAGCACATGGCAGAGTAAATATAGTTTGGAAAACATAGGAAGAGCACACTCTTCCCAGAGAGCTTGTAGCTGTCAGGAAGGGGTTTCTTTTTTGTGTCTGAAATGGGATTAGGCCAAAAGGCTCATGAGTTTACTGCCATTTGTGCTCTGTTCCTTTATAAAAACAGTAAAACAGTGTCTATTTTGAATACACTAGATTAAGATCTGAGCTCACATTTTGCAGGTTTTGGGCATCAGAGTCCCTGGCAGGGCTTGGTGCTACTCTGGGCTTTCTGGTGTGGTCATGGAAGAGCCCCTTTGGCCCCTTCCAGGCTGCTGCATGATATGAACAGAGGGGCCTCCAGATTTGGTTTTGTGGTTTAAACAATCTCTCTCCTCCACTTACATATCAGGCAAGTGGTGTTAAGTTCTTCTGTCTAATTACTGCCTCCCCTCCACCTGTCAACTGACTGAGACCCCTCCTCCTTCATTTGGAAGAAGCCCCTGCTCTGGCGCCACCTTACAGGCACAGCCCTGAGCAGCAGGACTGCAGTTTAGATCCTACATTCAAAAGGCCTCAGCAAAGAAAAAGCATTAAATGCCAGTAAGTCTTAAACAAATGGAGAGTTCATGGCAAAAACTACAACAGAGAATACCCCAGAAATACCCCAGTGATGCAATGAAGAAAGGCTCTCACACCTGCTATGGTGGATGATATGGACAGAAGACGGAAAGGTAACAGCTGGAAGAGTAAAAGGAAAAATTAAGAGAATAAAAGGCAGTTAAGGAGAAGGAAAATATGAAAGGAAAATTATCTGAGTGCTGATCTGTGGAGGCTCCTCTCTGCTTCTGGGTACCCTGTTCTGTGTAATGCATGCATTTGGTGAGCACTCTGGATTATGTTGGAATGGCCTGCCATAAGTCTCTTAAGTGAAACTGAGTGCACATTTAACTGCACAGGTTTTATGAGGATAGCAGGTCAGGTAGACTACAGCCCCCTACAACCCCTCTGCAAACCAAGCCTCTTACTGTTCTCAGCAGATACAACTTCTCCTGGGTGTTAGAGATTAAATGCATCTCTATTCAGTTTTTTATGGCACAAATATAGAAAACACTTGTTAATAGGTTACCTCTGCATGTCACTGTCATTTGTATGTGGTCTTGTATTGCTAACCCCAGTGAAAACAGGCTCCTTGACTGAGCAGGGCACTGTGCAGAGCAAACAGAAAAGTGATTCTCAAAGTGCGAGGACTAGCAAGATTCAGAGTGCAGGCAAATAATAATACACATCCCCCCCCTTCTGTTTAAAAAGCTCACACCCATAAAGAGACAAGTGATCGATTTACCTGCTTTTCAGGAAGATGTTACCAGACAAAGACAGGAATAAATCATGTAGTAGAATGGAATGTTTTATGCAGAGGTCATTTCTTAATTGAAATTGTCCAGTAAGAAGGATGGCTATGAGTTAAGGTGTAATTGCAGGGCCACGTGCCTTTTGTATGAATAAAGAAGCTAGTCACAGCTTTTCTGTCAAAATGATTACTGACTTGAATATTATTGGTGAAGTTGGCATTTTTTGTGGAGTGTGTCTCCTTACACAGAAGTATTCTCCATTTCTGTTTCTAGAAGCCTAAACCAATGCTAGGTCTCAGCCACTTCTTCCCTTCATAGTGTCTAACTGAATCATGTCTAATTTATATTTTGTCTTGATGAAAAGTCGATATTTCTTCTGCATTTCTTTCCATTGCTCTCCTCTGCCCACTGCTTGTGAAGGCAGAAACAAAGAAATAAAGCAGCTACAGAATAAATCCTCCCAGTACCTCTGAATGGACAATGTGCTTTAGCACTGACTGAGGGCTCCTTTGAAACCAACAATAAAAGCATCTTTTCTGTCGAGGAGCACAAGGCTCACAGGGGCAAGAGACTTTAATGACACCATTATCTTTCAGGCAATTAGGACTCGCTGGCACAATCCAGGATTGGTACAGGCACTGTTCTGATTGCACTGCAATGGCTTAGTGAAATGTAGACTGCTGAGACTTAGCAACATCATAAATTGCTTTTAATCTCAAACCACCATGGATCAAAATGTACTAACACAGACGTAATCAGAATTCACAGGCATATTTTCTCTTTTAAAAACATATGCCCAGGAACAGAGGTCTCCCCTCCTCCCACCCGCTCCCCACGTACCCGGGCTGTGTAATGCTGAGCCTCCTGCTTCTCTCTAGCACGCTTGCAAAAACGGGTCTGAGCCTGCCAGCTGTGTGTATGTTTGTTGTCCGTTGTGGATTATATTTTAATGACATACCCTAAGCCTCTTATGCTCGAACAAATGTGCATTTAACTGTCTGTGCATTTGTGCCGGTTTGTAAGGTAGAGGGTCAGCCAGCTTATCCCGCGGCTTCTCTGTGAGGGCACTGTCCAAGAATTTTAATGGAGCTTTCAAAAGCCTCCCGTTATGCAAGGTGCCTTAATGGAGAGTCTGCCTGCCTCCAAAAGTTCCCTCTTGTTGCTAGACACAATGAAAGGCAAACCATAATCTCTGCAGAGAGTGCCCAGATTTTTTCATGTCGCAGCGTGTAGCTGGGCTGCAAAGCATGGCTCCCTCTGCTCCCCTGCCACAACCAGGGGGATTCATTTCATTAGTTTGGAAAGCTATTTCAGAGGGAAAGGAGGTTATGTAGGTCATCAATTCATCCCTGCTGCCTCGAAAAAAAGAATTCATTATGAAATTTCACTTTAATTAATGCAATGCACTGGCTAGTAATAGTATTTCATCAGGACATCTGGTAAAAGCACATTAGCTACAGTTTAATGTTAAGACATAATTGAACAGGACTCCTGTTGGAGCTTGGTTTTTGCAATATGTTTCACTTCTGCTTCTCCTGAAAGCTGCCAAATGAAGGAATTGTGGGATTCCAATCAGAAGGTGATGGAGCCTGATCCAAAGCCTGTTTGGCATAACAGAAAGGCTCCAGTTAACATGCACAGGCTCTAAGGTAGGTCTTTAAGGAAGAAACCCAACATCCATCCTCTATTTACATACCAGGTACTACTGGTACCACCACTAATCTATAATCCTGAATATAAATTAACAGCCTTGGTGTTTTATTCCAGTTATGTCTGAAAGGCCATGGTCTTTATAAACCACTTTCTTTTGGCTTAACTTAGAACCTTTTCATGTTCTAATTTTATCTCTGCATAATTGTTTATTTTAATACTTATTTGATTATCTGCCCAAATTAATGTCAGTGCAGCAGCTTTTCAAACAGCCATATTAAATATTCACATCCAAATGGGATTTCTTTCTGCCCTTTGTTTTACAGTGATCTGAAGTATAAATGTGAACTCTCAAAAGATTTTAGTTATTCAGCAAGTACTAGGTCATGATTATTTAAGTCTATCTAACAGGCTAAAGAGTCTTTGGAAGATTAATATATTTAGAAGAAGTTTGTGAATTGTTTGAAATCTGTTTGATTTGAGGCTGCTGTCTCCACTTCTCCATTTCTGTTTTTTTGGGTGTTTGCATAGCCAATAACAGTAATAAAAAACATCCACCACTAGTGCAAGTCCAGACTGTAGTTTCCCTTTTACACTCTCCTCCCTTCAGCATTTTTTTAACCATTGTTTCTGGGGCAGTTTTACTCCCAGCCCTCACTGAGAAGGGCACAAAGACTAAGGCGTTAGAGAAGATTTTTCTGCTGTTTAGTTGTTATTTTGGTTATTTTCTGCACCAATAGGCAAGAGAGGGGGACAGGAGAGATCTGGAAAAGCGTAGTGTGTCCTTATTTAAAACCTCAGTGCATTCCCAGCAGTCCTGCTGCCAGCACCTACCCTGCACACACATGAAAGGATCCTGGGGGTGTGTTGACCTCCCTGGTCATGCCAGATGCTGTACAGCAGGCTGTGCCCAAAGGACTCTGTGCCACCCACCCTGTCTGTGTTTGCTGCTGGACATTGTTACAAAGGGCAGGTGGGACTGAAGGAGACTGCTGGGATAAGGCCACTCCACACGGCACGTAAGGCCATCTCTCACCACAGATGCTCTCCTGGGTCTGATCTGTATATTAAACAGCTAATTCTGATACCACCTAAAAACACAGACAAATTATTCCTGCCCTCAGCTAGTCAATGCGGATAATTCATTTCTTGGGAACAGCCTAATTGCCCCAAACAGGTGCTAAGACCCCCTTAATGATACAAGAGTGCAGCAGACACAAACCCAAGCCCACGCCATCACACTCATGACACCTACCTCTCTCCAGGGAGCAGCACCAGCTCTGTCCCACCTTTACAGAGCCTGTGGTAAAAGGTTGTTGCAGAGAAGAGGCAGCTGGGCAGTAGCAAGATGCTGTGCTGTAGCCAGACTGGCTTTCTGGCAATTTGTCAATGCTACAAGTCCCATACTGGTCAAAGTAAGAGAAAATCCAACTAAGACTATTACTAGGGCTGAATAAGCCTGCAGTTTGGTGTTAGTTGGGTATAAAACATAAGAAACATATAGGCAGCTTTTCTCCCTGTACCACTGGTCAGCTGATGCTAGTTCTTGTCTCAAGAAGCAGAAGTAGTTTATTCCACACAGGCATCAGTGCCATTATTTACATGGCCAGGTCTGAAGGTCCTCTGGATGCTGAGAGGAACAGCCCCACTGGCATTAGATAGTGTCATTTCTTTGTTGTTGCCTTAGGACAACACTGCCAAAGGACCTGTCATTGTAAAAATAAGTATTAGCCTCTGTCTCTTTGAAACTTAAAAAAGCAAGTGGGCTAGCAGTGGGCTCACATGGCTTACACTTGGTGCTCATAGGTTTGTTTTCCTCAGGACACCCGTCACTGATCCAGTCACTAGTTTTGAAGGCTCCATGGGACAATGAGGATTCAGGCCTTTGTTCTGTAAGAAAAACAAAGGCAGTCATGTAAATAAGTCCAAAGACATTTTACAAAGAGTAATTTTTTTTCCCTAAGTAAAGTAGAACTTGTGACCTTTTCCCTTTTCAGTTTATCTCTATGATGTGATAAGCTGAATCCTAAATTAGGAAGGAGATAGATGGTTTAGGGAAAAAAATCAATTGAAAATACTGAGAAAATGCCACTTCTGGAAGCAGCCTATATCTAGTAGGTATTTACAGTTTTTGTCAGGGACTGAACCTCTCAGATAGCTGGCCTAAGACCTCTTCTTTTTGCATTTAATATTTATCTTCAGCTAAGTCTATGCTCATTATAGTTTCACAGCTCAAAGCAAATTGATCCCAAGTCCCAGCAGTGCTTGGTGTTCGGGCATCTCACCAGCTTCAGCTCTTTCTTTCTCTACTTTCAAATGTCTGTGCTTCTGTTTCTGCAACCTGTGGAACAAGATCTGCCATCTATGAGTGTCCTAATTGCAAGTGGTTGGATTGTTTCATGAATGCTTTAAGATCTTGAAATGAAAAATCATTAGTTCTACTTCTCTATTATTATGATAGCAGGTGTCAAGTGAATTTTCCCAGAAAAATTGTGGAAAATTGTGCTAAAGTAAAACCAACAAAAACCTCTTCCCCATGAAGCACCTTCTGCCAAAGGCTGCCCAGACACCCCCATCACCACACTAACCCTGCTGGCCAAAGGGTGCTGGAGGAGACAAAGAGACTTCACCAAGCGGAACAAAAAACATGTGGGAATGAAACTCTGTGACCAGCTATGTGGGAAACTCAATGCCACTGTCGGCTCACATCCCAGGGACTGTTGTTTGAAACCTGCTTCATATTATAGAGTTTGCAGAAAAGAACCCCCTGCCCCATAAGCATGTGCCTACACCTTTAAGTGGGTTCCCAGTGCCAGGGATCCTGCTTTAAGGGAATTTGGGCTATTGAGTTGCAAAGAGGCATGCCTGATATTGGTCTAGGTCTGGGCTGGTTAGGCTTGACTACGGTAGTTGAGTGGAGCTGTTGTCACAGGAGCCACGTGATGTCTGTGGCAGCCCAAGGACCAGCTCGTGACTTGTTCAGCTGGGCTGACTTCTCAGAAGAGATTGTCTTAATCACAGGCCGTACAATGCCTCTTGCCAGACTTGCAGAGGATTTGGCTTTATAGAACAGGGTCCCAATTCACAAAGCTCCTTCCTCCTCCTCTTGCTCCTGCTCTTATTGACCAAATCCAGGATTTTCCCTGAGTCCCTCCTCTTTGGTGCCTGGACCTGACCATATGCCCAGTCTGAGCTCTCAGACAATGTTGTACATGCCCTGGTCTTCAGGAGAGAGACTTGGGGGGAGGCGGGAAACCAGAGAAGTAGTAATGCCTGTGGCAAGTCAGACTGCTGTATTTGTCTTGTTGTTGGTGCCCAGGATTTGGCAAAGGGATCCCTCAAAAGGGATCCCTCAGTTCAAAAGAAATAGAAAAGCTGTCCCAGAACTGCCAGGAATTTTGTCTGTCTGTACTCCACATTCAGTACTGCTGAACATCCTCATCACTGTTGTTAGCACTAACCCTTGCACTCACAGACCTGGCAGGTCTCGTGTACTGTGTGAGTCTTCCTTCCCTGGCACCCTCCCTTTGGCACAGCAGTGACACAGTACCTGCGCATTTCTCCTGCCTCAGGAAGTTTTGACCTGCTGGCCACTTATGTGTGACTTCTTGGAGCTGGAGAGAAGCACCAGTTATTTGCCACAATGGTGGGAAACCCCCCAAACCAGAGCCTACCTCTGTGCTGCAATATCTTGTGTCTCTCCATTGTGGGATCCAGCACACACAGAGTCATCTAGTTCTCTGCTCTGTTCTGATGCAAGCAAGTCCCATGTCATCCCAGAAACTGTCTGTGAGATCATCTATGAAATATTTATTCCCATTGCATGCAAGAGAAAAGGAAGCAAAAAGCCTGCATAATATTGATGGAATCCCTGATAGCCAAATATTAAATTATTTACAGCCTAATTGTGCAAGTGATACTCAGGAGATCGCTTAGGCTGCAAGATGCAATTAATACATTTTGCGAAATTGGTGACTTCTACTTCAGACTTTTTGATGCATCAGTGAGCCTCTAAAACACAAGTGACATCACTTTGCAGGAGAACAACTAGGATATCCACAGACACTGGAAATACCCACAGACTTTTCTCTGAGCACTGCTGTGAAATAGGAAAGGGCTCTCAAAGCACCTGTGAGCTGCCTGAAGGCACATGTCTGGAGCCAATTCAGATGCTCAGGTGAATCTGGCCTGGCTCATAGCTGTTGCTTCAGAAGGGCACTGATCTCCTATAATTCTTGTGTTACAGCTGAAACTCCCAGGCAAATGCCCTGGATACTCTCAGATGGCATTAAATACATACATGCAAGACACAGAATTTGGCCTGTGTGACTGCTGTCCCCAGCAGATCTTCCAGTGCAGGGAGCAGTGACTAAGAATGGCAACACTCTCCATGCTGCAGCATCCTTCCTCTTCTTTTTAGTCATGTTTGCTGTGTAGCTCTAATGCAGTCCTTAATGCATGCACTAGAAGTCCTCCTTTCTGCCCAGCCTACAGCAGATAGAGTACACTGACCACTGAACCCCAGCTCACAGAAGGTGGATTTCCAGACACAGAGCTCTTCTGTCCATTCCAAGGTATACAGTTGTCACAGGGGCTTGGCTATTTCTCTAACACCAAACTGCTCTCAAGCCCTCCCTCTCCCTCCTTAGTGAATATGTATCTAAACCCTGGAGTAAACTGCAAGTTGTGTCTCTCAAAACTCTTATCTTCTGTATTCCTCTTTATATTCTACTCTTAGCAGAGCTTTGAGGGGATAGCCTCCTTACCAAGCACTTCAGTAGCACTTAGGACCATCCTTTGAAATCACTGGAGCCGAACAAGGCTCTGGGCAGTCTGTTTTGGCCTAAGGATGGTAATAAGCCAAAAGAAAAAGTCTGAACTAGCATTACAAAGCTGTCCTCTCTGTGCCCAATAATGCTCATTTCCTCTTGAGACGAGACACACCATGTATGTCTAAACCCCTCAGCCTGTCCTAATTTGCAAACTCTAGTACAGCTGTAGGTTAAAAGAGCCATCCAAAATTAATCATGACAGATTAAGGAACCGAGCAACATAAGGCAATGGCCTCTTGTTAAACTGAAACATCTGATCCAAACCAAGCAATTTCAGCCCCTCGTTAAAGTCTTGCTTCTCTAGTCCACCATCTACAATGTTTTGCTGCTGAGCACCACATCTGAACATGGTTTACTCAGATGTACCCAGGCTATCACAGAGCAGCTTTGCCGGTGGCAGCACTGGCCTGGGCTGAGACAGCCAAAAAGCAGGTTTGTAGGTGGCTGCCACCTGCAGGCCTGCTCAGGTGTGGGGAGGTTGTTTGTTTTTGCTGTTATCAGGCTTTTGTGCCATTTAGAGTTGGCTGGCAGAGGAATAATTAAACTCTGCTCATGCCAGAGGAAAATTTATGTATTTCAACCAGGTACTTTTCCTTCTTTTCCTTTCCACCCCCTTTACCTTTAAACACGAGACAAAGGTAGCCAGACAAGCAGATGGACTTTGCTTGTACGATAAATGTCATGCACCTGAAAAGCTGGTAAAAAAACAAGCCAGTGGCTCCTTTACAGGCAGAAAGACTTGAGGGAGGAAACAGCAATATGATTTACCTGAAGGCAGTGATACACCTGTGATGTGATCCCAGACTGGGGAGGTGATGACACCTTTGCAAAGCCAAAACTTACATAGCTTAATATTTTTTATTGTTGTTCTACAAGTATTATTCAATGTCTAAAATGGAAAAAGGAGGTTATTTGGTTATTAAATGACAATAAATCTGCAAAGTTTTACCCCTCTTCTCTTTTCATTTTGTTTGAAAGTGTATCCTGAAAACAAGGCAAGGCTATGGCCAGCTCCACCTTGTCAATTCCTATTTAACCAAAGAGAAACCACACTGCTCTGAGACAAGGGAATGCAGACTTACCCAGGGGCTGAAGATGACATTAGGTCACTTGGACCATCAGGTCCTTGGAAATGTGCCCCACGTGCACCCTTACAGGATCCTTCTCCAGACTCTGACTACAGCAAAAATGTTGCTATCCACTGGATGCTCCATAGAAAAATATAAGTCAGACACCAGCACCGTTGGCATTCTCTGTAGCGTAAATGCCACCAATCAGTGTCTCACCACCCAGGTCTCAAGGTGCTGTGCATAGCAGAGAAGGTGCTCTTGGATTCCTAACAGCCCTGAACATGAAAGGGTGAGTTAGGTGGCAGTAGGCTTTGTATACCTTGCTATTTTCAGCTCCCTAAGATTTTTAGAGATGCAATCCCTGTTGGAAAACACTCCCTGCTATAAACAAGCTGATGAACATAGAAGAAAATGGGCATGCTTTCCCTGTTTGCCACTATTCCATATTCAGCTGTTAATCTGCTCCTTTCCCCTCCTCCTCTCCTCTGTTATTCTGCAATAGCTGCTAGTTGCTAAAGAAAATGAAGAAACAATTAAGAAGCTTCAGAAAAAGATAATTTCTCACATGCAGGGCTGAGTACGCAGCAGATGTGACTCAAGAGACACACATGCTGTTTTCAGGCAAGTATTCCCAAGGGTTTAGATAAAAATAATAAGGATGAGGGGTTTCAGCAGAAATCAAGTTATTTTTAAGTGGAAGGGCTCTAGGGCGGTATTAAAAGGGCTCCCTGAAAATGCCACTGTCTTCTTGCGTGTGGGATTCCATAGCACAAGTTGTGTATAATTAAAACTATTAAGCCAGCAGTCAGGCTAGACAGGGATTCTGACAGGAAAGTTGTTACAGGGGTTACAGCAAAATGCGTTGGTTGCAAAGATCAGACTCCTCCTGATTTCCTAGAGGTTTTCACGGCAGAACAACTGAGATGCCTACAGACAGATCTTTCTCCAGAAGACAGTGGCAAGTCTCAAGGACCAGAATTTGAACCAGGTGGTTTTGGTCGCCACAGTTCAGCCAACACTGGGAGAAACGCTGCGATGGTTGGGAGCCATATCTCGACTGACACAGCATGCTGCAGCTTTACTAAGTGTATGGTCTACATCCAACCTAGGAGTCCATGAGAGACACGTCTTTCCAATATCCCTCTCCTTAATCCACCCGCAGCATTTGTCATCATACAGAGACAGAGGCAGCGGAGCCAGCATTACAGTAAGCAGCCTGCTGAGCCAGCCGCAGGCATTTGCCATCTTCTGGCTGTGATCAAGACTGGACAAATTAGGAAAAGTGTCCATTAGCCTCATTCACCTGAAAAATGCCAACTCGCATTTTAAAAACTGGCCTGGCAAAGGGTCAAGAAATGAAATCTGGTGGCAAATAGACAAGTCTGTGATGATCCACCATCTTGAATGGATCTTCAATATCCAATACCAGGATTTTCTGCGCTCAGACGCATAAATCTCAGGCATTCATACTCTGCCAATATTTTAAGTCATGCCCACAAAGTGTATTTGAATAGGATTCAAGCTGATGAAAAGCAAGTTGCTACTTTTAAAGAGGCCTAGTGACCATGTGAATGCAGCTGATGGCTTCAATCCAGCAGATGACATTCCATTAAATTAAAGACAAATTTGCCACCGCCATTCTTAGTGCCAGGAAAGGTGTGAAAGAACACGTGGCCCCTCCAGGATGTGCACAGCCATATTTCTGGTGGCACAGATGGCAGTTTGAATGGCTGCAGGTTTTTTGCCTTGCCTTTTCATAAGGCATACTTAGCCTTTGCTGTTTTCAGGGAGACATTTTAGATATAGTAAGCTTATGAAGAGACACATCCCACTTGAATCATTTTCAAAACACCTCTTCTTTTCAAGTCACCAGCTCTCAGAGGAGGGAAAAGAAGAAACGTTGAGCCAAAGCCCATAAGCAGATTTTTTTCCTCTGTGTGTGAGATGAGCCTGGGAAAAGCAAAACAATTCATCTACCCAAGAGTGGCTTTGCAGGGAAAGGTTAAGGAATAATAAACAGGGATTTAGATCGCACCAGTTTACATGCATTTATGAGGGAGAAATTCAACACCCAGATAACAAATTCAGTTCAGGTTTTACTTCCTCTCTCCCTTCCTCTCCCCCCCTCCTGCCTTAAAGATGACATACCCTTCCATTTGTAAATTACTTTAATTTAAATACTTCCAGGTTAACAAAACACCTTAAGTTTGACATGTCCCAAGTTACAAAACAGAAACAAAACCTCTTGACAAAGGGTAAGAAAAAAAAATATAATCCGAGCCCAAACCTCCTTTCCTAAGCTGGAGTTTATGGTCTGTGAGCTGGCAGCCCTCCAGAGTCTGACACAATGTCTGGAGCACCCAGAGCAGCTGGAATTAATTTTCTTCCTCCAAATCTATGCACTTTCATATGAAGTCGTGTTTTGGCACTGCCGCCCAAGAGAGAGTTCAGTGCAAAAAATCTAACCCCGGCCATTGTTTCTTTGCAACCGAACACTCACTGAGCAAAAAACGAGAAAGAAGAAGAGGACAAAAAAAAATTAGAGAAAGAAAAGCCCTTTCCCTTCCCCCACACATACACAGATGACTGTACCAAACAGGGGGGCTATTCATGGCTGTTCAGAAATGGGTCACAAGGAGAAATGTTTTGCAGATAAAACCAACACTTTTTTTTTCTTTTTTTTTTCTTCTTCCTTTTTTTTTTTTTTTTTTTTTAATAAACATCATGGAGGCCCCTGGAAGGCGCTGGGGATGTTCGACAGTCGAGGTCCTGCTGATTCCTTCCGCCTCCCATCCGTGCAGCTCCCACACTGGCCCTGAGGTGCAGCCCCCTCGGGGGATGTCTGAACCCTCCGAGCTGCCTCCTCCAAGTCTGAGCTGCCGTAGGGACCCCGAGGGGGTGATGGGGCCGCGCTGGCACCACACTGCTGCTCCTCGCCTGGGCTGGCGGTGGGTCAAGGGGGGAGGAGGGAGGTGTCCAAGGCACTCACAGGGTGTCCCGTCACAAAATCACACACTGGAGTTTGTGGGAGCCCGTGGCTCTGTCCCCTCGCCATTTGGTCTTTTTCTTCTTCTTCTGGCTTTTCTCTGGGATCTGTTGCCTGTTTTGGGATATAGAGAGGAAAATAAGCAGGTGAGACATAAGGGTAGACTGCAGAACAGCACCTTGGTGTGCACAAGGAAATTTGTGTATGTATCTCCATATACCCTTCCACCACTGCATGGCTTTTCTTGCCACACAGCTGACAACTGCCTGCATCCTTAAGGAAGGAGGAAAGAGCCGCAAGCAAAAATTAAGGCTAATGGCAGGGATGTATGTCCTGCCAGGGCAATATGCCTCCAATTGCCCTGGGTGAACTGCTGCCTCCTCCCCTGCTATGAGAAACAGGGATGCTCTAAGCAATGCAACGTCACCCATCACACTGCTGCTAATGCTCAGTAGTTAGCATGAGAGATATGAGAGAGATACAGAGAAAGAACATTTTTTGGAAAGATGTTCTTTCAGCTGGCATTGCCCTTGGCCAGATGTACTGCTGAGGACTTGGTTATGGAGAGGGGCTAAATATAATACAGAAAAAAAAAAGTTTGCTGCCAATGGGGCTCTGGTCTCCCCTGGAAGTTGTGAAGAACACCTCAGCACAGAGAATGAGCTGACCCCAGAAAGATGTCCTGGCTGTCTGAACTCACAGTCACCACAAACATGCAGCTGAGAGCCCTCCTGCACTAGGGCACAGCATTGCCTAAATGCCTGTTTGCAATTGTATCTGATTGCAGCAGCCACTCAGCCAGCCCAGTGGTGCAAATTCAACAGAATTGTTTGTGGCTCAAACACCTGATAGGCAGCCTGTAGACTTAGATTTTGTTGCAAGATAAAACACACAAACACTAGCAGCTTCTGTAGATTCAAACCTGAGAGTCTGAATAGTTCAAAACCAGCCTGACTGTGATGTAATATGGCAGGCATTAAACCTAGTGTTCATACCAAGTTATCCAGACCAGGATGACACATAGCTGGGGCACAAATCACTATGGCTTTAACTGGTGTTTTTCTTACAGCCGCAGCTTCCAGATTCTTGCAACCATCTGAAAAAGTCAGCTTTGGCTAATAAGATTTTTTTTTTCAGTGAATATGAAGGCTGGAGGCATGAAAAACCTAAAACCTTAAAGCTCAAAACTAGAAAGATGAAATTAAAAAAATTCTTTAAAGTGAATGTGGATTAACGCTAAGCGACCACAAGCTGTTCACACTGTTTCAGAGATCCAGAAAACCACATACTGTGCCCACTCAAGGTTTCTGCTGTGACAGTCTCTGTGCATGCACTGCATAAAAGGGGCATCAGGAAATTGAAAAGATCTATTGGGTGGACTCAATCACCCCACTCCTTTCTGGATTACTTCCAGACAACAGTTTCTTGCATGAAGCTAAACAAACCAAGCCAAGTACAAAGAGCACAAACAGTGCCAGCCTTGAGCGAGCATCCTCACCCTGAGAACTCAGAGGGACTCTGAGGAGGCCTTTCATTTGCAAAGCACTCCAGGAATGACACAGTTATTGGGGTACTGAAATTTACATTTTATTTGGAAAAGCTGACTTAAAAAACAGAAAAGCAATACTTGATGGGTGATGCTATCCTATAATGTCCAAAGACCAAGTGAAGCTGTTTAGTGGCCAGTGACCAGCCAGATCACACAATATCTCCCTGCTTCCTGATTTAACCCAAGTTTCAGCTCTTGTGAACATCTCTGGTGTCCTTGATGTCATGGGGGTTTTTACCTGGTTGGCAATGACTTTCACGGTGGCTACTCAGGAAACTGAGGTATACCACCTATTTTTGAGGTTATGGAGTACATTTTCAGCATTTAAATTTAGTGATGCCTCATTACAATTCTCCTTTCAGCCTGCCTGAAGTTGTGTTACGGAGAGAAAGCAAACAGAGCCTTCCCATCTTATTTTGGCTATGTTTTTCTTTCCTGCAGAGCAGAATAGATGGTGGTAAGAGTTTGCTGCAACACAAAAGTAATATCTAGCCAGCTAATGCTGAGCTACAGAACAGTTGGGAAAGAGCTTGGGACATTTCCAACTCAGTTCTCCAAAGACTTTCTGCCCCCTGCTTTTGAGACATGTGGGAAGAGTGGGCAGTACCATCTGCTTTTGATGGAGGCTGACTTGAGGCTGTGCTAGGATATTCACAAGTACAGATATGCTGTGAATAAATGCCTTGTGGTTTAACTGCCGAGCGAGGCACTTTGACTGCACGGCAGGGAGGAGCATGATTTCAGCTCAGCACCCTCCCAAAACATGAAAAATGAAGGTCCAGAAAATCTGCCAGACAACTGGTGCCAGAAAAACAAATCTTCTCAAAGAGAATTGAGGTTATCAGTCAAGAGAGATGCTGAGATGTGCATGCAGCTCTTTTCCTGCAGGGGAGCCGGGATTTTGGAAGGCAGCCCCTCCCTGCTGGCAGCCGGAGCAGGGGTTCGCCCAGAGAGCGGGCGTTTGCCAAAACGAGCAAAGGCAGCTCACGACAAAACTGGGAACAAACCTCTGCAGTCTGAGGAGGAAACCTGTGGCTTAGCCATTAGGTCATGCTGTTTCTTATACAAAGCGGCTTAATTTTTTCCATTTAGTGAGCAGAAAATGTTAGAAGTCACCTACAACATTAGAATTTTGTAGATTTTTTTGCAAGTCCTTTTTAACCTCTGGCAATAGGAGACCCTCAGAGGACAAAAGTATGAAAACCCAAATTACTGGTCCAGAGCTTTCAACACCAGCCCTTTACAGCTCATCATTAGAGTAGGCTTTGCACTGTTTGTTGAATAATATATTTTCATTATGGCCACAGCTAGTTCCTCATGTGCCTGGCACTGATGTCCTGCAAGGGTAACTAAGTACTTGTAACATACCTATGCAGATACAGGACAAGAAAGTTAATAAACCCCAGAAATCTTCCACTGCAAGCAAACCTAGCCACTGCTCCCCATTAGCTCTCTGAGCCAGGACTCTTGCACATCCCATCCATGAGCAGTAACCAAGTGAAGAGTTTGCAGCTTACCTTATTACTCTCACGAGGTCATGGAAGGCCTTGTCAACGTTCAGAGGTGGGTCCTTGGCACTAGTTTCTATATAGGGAATCTGGAGGAGAGGAGAGTGTCATGAAAGAGATTAGTAACAGCCTACATGTTGGTAGCAAAGCTGTTTCAAAATGAAAGGCCTAAAGGCTGAAGAAACTGGGTCCCTAAGAGACCAGGGAAATACAGGTAAACAGAATGTTGCCATGACACCACTATCAACACCTTCATGCTTGCAGCAAGGTCAGGGAGCACTTACAAAAGGTCTGGAATAAGCACCAGGCAAACTAGCTGCTATCAGAGCTCTGGGTTTGGGGAACAATAATCAGAGACTTCATGTCGTCAGATGTTCTCCCCCTTAGCTGTGCTTGCAGACATGAAAATAGCCGAAGGTTGTTGAAAGACCAGCACTTGCCAAAAATTCTTGCTTGCCACATTTTATTAGGACTACTGCATGAATATTTCATGACTACAATTCCCCTCCAGTGTAAAATGATCTTCCCCTTCAAAGTCTGACAGCCAGATGGGGCCTCCTAGAGTGCTTGTCCAGCACACTGGCAGATTTATAAAACTGCCTCTGATAAGGTATTTTCATGCCTGGTCTTTTCCAAAGTGTGCATGTACAGATGGATGCAACATGCTGTGCTTCACTTTAGGTGTCCTGGCTCCTACAGAAGCCAGCTTCCTTGAGGAGGGGAATGAGTGAACCTGCCCTGCCAAACTGCCATCATGGCTTGTTCAGAAACAACACACAGCTTGCCGTTTAGGCGCAGTAAGCTGCCAAGAGGTCTCAGGCTTGTTTGCCTTTAACCTTTCCATTCTGTTCCTCCTAAGGGAGTTGTTGTCTCCCTCTGGGTATTCAGGGCTGCTGGCATTTAGAGGTGATTAGTGGAGCAGCATGTGATCTACACCCATCTAAGACCAATTTCTCAGGCTAAACTAACAGCATGAATAATGCAGAGCTAAGATAGCAGGCCAGATTTATACAGGCTTAACAACCCTGTAACTTCATTATCTTTAACAAGCTCACTTCCTACAGACACCTGGGTATATCTGGTAATGCCCGACTCTGCCTTTTCACTCCAGGAGAGTGCACTTTCTTCCCTCATTCTGAACATTTCATGTTCTTCACTGCTTGCAGACACCTTGTACATGTGGCTTTGTGATGGCCACAGCTTTGCTACAGCCTAGTGCACAGCAGAGTTTCTTGTTTCAGTGATGAACTGGCCCTACTGAAAGGAAACTGCAAAGCTGCTACTTTGTAATAGTCGAAAATGCAATTGCAAATGTTTAATTGTAAGCTTTAATTCAGCTCCAAATGAGCACAGATTTCAATTCTGAATGTCTGTAATAAGACTTACAGTAACCCATTAAATAATCCCACAAACTTACATTATGTTTTGTTGCCATTTCTCTTCCCTGTTCTCTTGTAATTTTCCGTAAATGCATTAGATCAACTTTGTTTGCCACCAAAATCATTGGAAAGGACTCTCTGGAAAAAAAAAAATCAAACCCATCACCCAATTATTAGCAGGCTACAATAAAAAATGCTGAGCATAAGTTTCACTTTCTGATGCTGACATCATCTAATATTTTCAGCTACAGACATACCACACATGTGTAAAGAAACAACGAAAAACACCCAGACTGTGCTATATGTATGTTCATATTGTAAAAATTTACTTAAGTTGCATGCATGAACACATTCATTGTTATTTCTAGGGACTTCGGGAACTTACTGTCACCATTTTTGCAATGCCTGATAATAGCTAAGGTGAAAAAAGATCTACAGAATTAGCCAGGAAATTAACTGAGACATAGAGACAGATCTCAGACAGGAGACCGGGACTCTTTTGTAACATTTAAGGCATCTCAGTAACTGCATATCTTGGCAGCTGCTCATCGTTGCAAGATATTGAGAGATGAGGGAAGAACTGGAGTCCTGGTCATCCACTGTGGGGGGAAGAAAAGATAGACTCTGGAAAGTGGTGCTTAGAGTAGCATCAAATGGGGGAGAAAATGACTGGGAGCAAAAAGATCAGCTGTTACCCCAAGGCAAACTGAAAGACTGGCAGTGGTAGGTCGAAGGAGGCTGGAGGGAACCAAAGAGAATTGCCAAGTTTCCAAAGCTATTACCTACCATCTCCTGTTTCTAATTCCAGAAAAAAATACCAAAACCTCTCTAATAATACTGAGTATTTCTCTAACTTTACCAGACATGTAAGTGACTGTCTGCAGCCACCACCTGAGAAGAGATCCATCTATCCATAGCATGTCCTGTGCAAGGCTCCCCCCCTGCAGAAATCTCCACAGCTCCAGAGATAAACAGAACAAAGGCAGCTCATGCCATGGGAGGTGCTGGCAGTGCCTCTCTCTCCTCCAGCTTCATGACACAGAGCAAGGAACCTTTTAGGGCAGGGCCTTTTAGCCACTGCTGGGAGGGAGGAGGTCCCTTCTGATCACCGACAGTTACTGCAGTATTGTTTTATATATAACTTTAAACCCTCTTAAATGATCCTGGTGTTCTCTGCTGTAACAGAGCTGATTTTATTGGGGTAAGGAGCAGCTGGCCACACTCATTTCTGCATAAAACACTTCCCTGAGTAACTCTGGATTTTCAAACAGCATTTCTGGGTCATTTTTCATCGAGATGATAAGGGCTCCATCTTCCCTCTGGCATGTTGCCCCATTGCTCTGGCTGGAAAAATACAGTACTGCACTCTGCATTTTAACTGAGTCTTAGAGTTATTCATTCTGATAATGTGACTGTGATTTAATGTTAATACCTGAGCACTAACAAATCTTTACTCTGATCATTCTGGAGCAAAACACTTGTTTGTCTGGATTATTTGATTCCTTTTTGGCTTGCAGTACATTGATTAGAAAGGGATTACGTATGGAAAGTATCTCATTTTTCTTGTGTACATCAGGCATAAAACTCTATGGGGACTTTGTTCCCTATTGTAAGCTGTACAATTGCTAGTTGGACAAAGTTGCTATAGTCGGAAATTTTACTATAATGAAAGTTGTGGAAAGAAAGGGGAGGCAGGCTTTGAACAGCTCTGCTAACACAGCAGCCTGCAATTCTTTTGGATTTTAAGTTGCCAAAACTGCCTGCTAGCTTGAAAACCGGGGTGTCTCTCTGCTCCCAGGTACCTGTGGGTTTGGCAGGACAGTTTTCAACTCACGCTGCTCCCATTGCTGCAATTTTCTGACCGAGCTCAGGTTTTGGATGAAGCATTAATAAGCTCCTCACGCTCTGCGCTTCAGCAGCGCTGAGCGGGGAAACTCAAACAACCTCACCAGCCTGTTTCACTTCCTGCCTCTCACACACCGCTGCGGCGTTTGCACAGCCTACGGAGGGTAAAAGTTTCAGTCCAGAGCAGGGCAAAACAATGAATACCTCATCTTATTTTCACAGAGTTAATTTAGATAAAACCAGCATCGAATTGGGGCATGTTACAGGAAATTCTGTCCCATCTTCTTCAGCTTTCAGAAACAGATTTACTTTGCCCCAAGCTAAGCCGGTAGTGAAGAAAATACTGCTGTGATGTGAGAGGCTGACTGAGCGACTGACATTTTTCTCCATTTAGATGAAATCAAAGGGTGTTTTTTCCTTTACTTTTCACTCTTGTGGGCTCTGCTTTGGATGCTTTACTGGAAGAGCTGTCAGCTGTGAACCTCACATGATATGAGTCCACCCTTCCTGTGGGGAAGTTATTCAGAGCTGTGAAAGGAAGCCAGCAATGAGGCCCGAACCCTCTGGTGACTCTTCTTTATGACTTCCATAATTAAAAGCCATTATGAACGGAAAAACTAAGTGTTTCAAAGCTGCAGACATATAAGGGCTTAATTCACACCCCACCCAATGAAGATTGATCCATCGCCTCTTGGACCGGGGTGGGAAGAGGGAGTTATCTTGGAGATAAACCGTCAGCTTCCCCTCGCTCTGCCAGGACACATTTACTTACCACAATTAAACTCAGTGGTACCCTCTCCCATGCACATGGGAGGGGAGCAGATGACCTCTCTGGCTTTCTCCCCAGTCACACAGAGATGTTTTATTCTGTGAAAATGGTTGCTGCAGAGCACGATTAACTGCACTACAACCCTTGTAAGAAATACAGTTCCTTCCAGCATGAGAAGCACGAGTTTTTTCCCCTTCAAGACACTTGTTCACACCACCAAATTATGCAAGACCTTCTAAGGTTTGTTTGGCAGAAGATGAAGCCAGGGAAAAGGAGGATGCTGTCAGGCCACACAAAACAATTAGGGCTGAATGTTTGCTGACTCCCTGCTGGTGTTTCCAAAGTGTCTGTACTGTGCACAGAGCATCCTTCCTCCCTCTTCAGAGCCAAGCTGGTTACCTTCAAAGGTGTCTGTTCTGCCTTTCTCACATGGTTCTGCCAGACCATTCTGGCAGAACTTTCTCTCTTCCAGACCCATTTTCACACCATCATAACACCAGTGAACCTTTCCACGTTGATAGCACTACATGCTTATAGAGGAGGTAAAACACTTCTTATTCCTCACATTTAGGTCCACAAACTCCCACATAAAGATTTTTCTCAGGAGACCTGGAGGGCAAAAGTTGGGGCGAGATGTGCAAGCACCCCCACAGCATGGTCTGCAGGAAAGGAGCCTGGCAGGTCAGGCAGTGATTCTATGGCACCCACCTGTCCTTGACTCGGAGGATCAGCTGGTGGAACCGGTCCACGTGCTCGAAGCTCGCCTTGTCTGTCACCGAGTAGACTATGAGGAAACCATCTCCGGTCCTCATATACTGCTCCCGCATTGCACTGAACTCCTCCTGGCCCGCAGTGTCCAGGACTAGGACAGAAGAGACAGAGGTTTTCAGTTACCATGAGGAACCGTAGCTGCTGTCACCACTATGTGTCCTATGGCCTTTCTGCCTCTGCTGGGCTTGCAGTCCTCTCACAGGCTGTAAGATTTGATGAAATCAAGTTGGACAGACAAAGTGGTTTCTAGTCACGAAACAAAAAACAGTCCCAGACCCCACTCATTCCTGAGTGCCTAAGCTGGAAGTGGATGTAGGGGAAGATGACCATGTGGATTTCACTTTCCTTTTCTTGTACCAAATGCTGACCACTGAATTTGGGGATTTGCTCCTCTGGCAAGATATGGCTCAAGGTATTTCACAGCCCTCAAACTTTTCCCTCTCCCAGCATAGAAAAATGCGATACTGGAAGATTATTAAAAGCCTGTTTAAATATCAGGGACAACTTACAAACTGCACAGTGAAGTAGAGCTGGGAGACAACCAATGGTAATAGCTACAAGCACTTTCCTTTTCTCAACACCTGGATGTTATTTCTACACAATTATGAGCTCTCAGAGCAAGACGGTACAGCTCTGGGGAATTCCCCTTAAACAGTTAGTCCCAAGTGGTGTGCTGAGGAGCTAAGGAGCTAAGGAGCTAACTAAAACAGGTGGAAAAGCTCTAAGTGCCTTGCATATCCTATACAGTCATCATGCTTCTGTGAATAAATCTATGCTCAAATCCCCTAAAACACCTCAGTTGTGACAGCAATCCAGATGCTGTTCCCCACTAGATTAACCTCCTCTAATGGAACCATAACTCACTGGTTCTCCACCGCTGTCTCGCAGGGGGTCCCATCAGCTACATCATGTAGAGCAAGCTACACCAGCCTCCTGGGCAAATACTGATACACACCAAATACTGATACACACCTCAGTGTTAATTCCTGTACATGGCCAGGATTTTGCTGGGAGGAGGAGGGTACAAAAGGAGTTTAGGCTATGCCAGTCAGACACGGTGTGAGCTCAAAGTGCATCAGCTCCTCAGAACTAATAGTCCTAATGCATCGTTGCATTCCAGAGGCAAATGTGGGATCTTCATAGTGACTGGGAACATTTTCACATTCCAATACACTGGGCTGGGTGGGAAAACTGTTTTGCCTCTGCTGTACAGCCACAGCATAAGCATCTGCTGCACACAGGTGATGGGGAAAGCCCAGGGCACCAGTGGATGGAGACTGTGGCAGGAGCATACTGCTGACAGAGCAGCAGGGCTTGATACAGGTTTTTCTAGTCTGAACAGGCACACAGTCTCAGCAAGATGTTCCCTGTAGGGGTAAGTACTCAGGCTTACCCCAGATTTCCAGATGGGGCCACAGTAAAGACCACTTTGCTGAATCAGCATAGGAGGCCACAGACGGACACGCTGCATGTCACACTGCACCCCATGAGCCAGCCCACACCCCCTCACTGCATGTCTGGAGGAAAGGCAGCTATAGTGGAAGACTGGGAGATCTAAGGAAGGTGATGGTAAGCCTTCAGCCTCATTTGTTTGCCTGCCCTAAATGGTCTTGAATGTCTGTTTCCATGAGCCTTTAAAGTAAAAAGAGCTTCTAGGCCCTTGCAGAGACCCCGAGACTTGGGCTTGTTTGCTAAGCTTGCTGAAAAGTCACCTGTGTCTCTTCATAGCCTTTTATCCTGCTTCTCCCCTCAATCTAGGAAACAAGTGTCTCAGCTCAAAGGTATCCAGGCTATTCTTAAGAACTGTACAAAAGAAAGAAGAAAAACAAAAGAGAAAAGCAACCCAAAGAGATTGCATGTGCCAGTGAATTTCTATGCCCTGGGCAGAATTGCTACCATGGAGTAAGGCCAGGACTGTGTAGCTAGGACGGAAGCGGAAATTAATCCTACTTGCCCAACCTGTATGGAGAGGCTGGGCTGCCCTCATCTGACTCCTGCACCAGCTAAATGCGATGTCAGGGCAGGGCTGAGAGCTGACAACACCACACACACAAACCCACTCCTTTCCCCTCTCCAATACACATACCCAATTTGTGGTGGAGTGGGATAGCTTCTCTCCAGGAGCTGGCCCTTCCTGCCCTTCCTCCCCCTGAGACAGGGCAGGTGTCCGAGCACAAACTGTGGGCAGGAGGGTGGAGATGGATGTGCTGTGTCCTGCATGGTAATTTGTTTAGAGGATTCCCCTTGCTCTGGCACATTTGCAAACCTTCCATGAAACGCACGAGGAGCATTCAGCTCTGCTCTTACACCCATCAACCCATCCCCAGCTGCTGTCCCTCCAAAGCACTGCATCCCCTTAGAGAGGGGGCAAGCCCTGGTGGGGGCTGTGGGGATACCCAAGGGACTCCACGGGGCTCTGCTCAGTTGCTCCTACAACACCTGGATCTTGGCCATGGCATCACACTAAACACAGGTAGAGCTGCTGTGGCAGCAGCTGCTATTCAAAGGGAATTCACTTGCAGCTTTGATAGAAAGGGAGCAAGTCCAGGCAGCATTTAAAATGGCAATTTGAAAGTGCAAGTAAAAGACACAGAGTAGAGAAGGTTAAGGGTAATCTCAGGTTATTCATGCAAAGTTAAGCATCTTGTGGATGGCCAGAGAAGGCCCTTGTTTTAACTTTAAATGTGCTCTTCATAAAGACAACCCTCCAGTAAACAACAGAGGAGAATGCAATCTGAATCCTTTGTAAGCAGGATAGGACCACAACAGCACTGAAAAAGGGCCCGATGTAAGCAGCTTTGCTTGTGGTGTAATCTTGTGGCATAAAAGCTTCAAGAAGACGCCTACCTACAGAAATTGGAAAGTGCAAGGAGAAAACTTGGGAAGGTAGAACTGGGAAGGTGACTGGCTTCCCTAAGGGGTGAGGAGGTTTAGCATGTTAGCCAGCATTCACCTTCATTTAAACTTCCCTTTTCTGCAGACAGGATGACAGAAGACACAGAAATAACCATGACTAGAGAACTGTGAGTTGGTACACTTTAAACCAGCAGTTGCCTCACTGGCAGTGTAGAAACAAGGCTGAAGCAAAACACAGTAGGTTTCTCCTACATCATTCTTCCAAGAACTGAAATCAGATTTGTAGGCTGCACAGCACATGGTCAGGGACTTCCAACAGAAAACTTGGTAAAGTTCCCACAAACTTGACCAAAGAAGAAGCAAGGAGGAGAATTAATGAAAGCACTTGGGTAAAGATGAAGGAGAGAGAAACCAAGGACTATGTCTGATGTAGGAACAGACATCCAAAGAGGGCAAAGCCATTTACAGCTATCATGAAGCCAGCTGGAGACTAAATTAAGAGCAATTACGTTGTGAGAGCCCAGCAGGGAGGTCTCCTGTGTTGCAGGAAAGAGGCTGCTTAGCAAAAGATGGCCTTTTCCACTCTCCAGTGGATGTGACCCCCAACTGCTGTGAACTCCTTGCTAATTGATTCCTGCCCCCTTAGAGCTCTACACACCCTTTTCCTGTGAATCCTGATGGGTTATACAAGAGTGCAGCTGCCTAGAGAGCTCTTCCGAGCAGGCACAGGAGCCCAGGAATACACACAAATTTGTCCAAAATAGAAGCTCTTGGTGCTTCAAGGTATATTACGTGCCAATGTCTCTGCAACCGACAGTGCTCCGAGTGCCTGTCCAGAGACAAAGGAATGTAAATCTAAACCATGGGCAGAGACATACTATGAACTCATGGCATTGCTTTTTCTGGAGCCTAGGCTGGATTCAGTTCAGATTCAATTACAGCCTTCCCAGCCTTCAGGGAGCTCAGATCTAGTTGTGCAGGTGAGTTCCTCACTCTTTTCATACCTAGGCAAAATTTCCTCCTACGTCTTTATCTTTACATTGCCAGGCAGCTGGGTGTGTAGGTCACCTCAAGAGAGTTTCTTCACTGCCCATGGCATCTAAGGGGACAAAGACGAAGAGACAGGAAGATTAACCCATTTTCTGTCCTTCAGCCTTTGGGTTTCAGTGCCCTGCAGCTTTGAACCTAAGCTCAAGGGAAAACTTGACTTGAATTGACAAGTCAAACTAAAGAGTCTCAGGCTGAAGAAAGCCACCTCCACAGTCTCTGTCTTCCTTCCATCAGCAGCAAGAGGGCATCCCCATCAGCCAATGGCTTCAGCTGAGGAGTTGGTATTCTGGGCACTGTGCAGAGTACTGGGGTCACTCAGCTCATATTCTGTATTCCGACACCCCCAGACACCCTGAAGAGGTATGAGGGGCCCTTGTTGTGCACAAGGCAAGGCAGATTCTTCACTTTGTCACTCTGATGCTTCTGCTCCTTCTCAGATACAGCCACACTGCCTCTGGCATGACAGCTTTCCTCAGCAGAAAACCCATGATAGGGAAACACTCAGGCTTTTATGAGCTCTTCTGTGCCTTAACTAAATACACAGATGTTACAACATGGAAAACCCAAGTACTTGAGTCCTTGTCCTTTTTTTAAGGAAAAAGAAGAGGGGGCCTTTAGAAGAAAGACTTCCACATCAATAAACAGAATAAAGATGCAAGCCCTTAAAGGAGTTCTTTCTCTAACAAAGGGCAAATATTCAAAGCCTTGTGTTTTCCATGTTGCAACATCAAAATTTTCCTGGCAGGAAAAGCTCCCCACAACCCAAGACAAAAACCCCTCTTTCAAGGTTGCAAAATCCTAGCAATTAAGGGAGGGGAAATACTGTACACACAAATAAAAGAATGAAAGTACAAATTTAATTTGAATTTTAAGGCTCTCAATGATGCTACTGAAAGTTTAAATAAAAACAGAAGAGAGTGAGCCACAAACCAACCCTTCTGCCTGAAAGCCTGAAGTGACCTTTGATCTCCCTCTGGCCTCCTGGCTGACTTATTCCCAAGTTTCCTGAGGAGAAAAGCAGACAAGCAGCAGCCTGCCCAGGGATGATTAGCAGCAAAACTCCTCGACAAAAAGGGATGCATAGGATACACAGGTGGGAAGGGCAGAGAGAGAGCTTGGGGGAAGGAACAGAGCTTGGTGTGACTGCACAGGGGTGCAGACCAGGGCTGTGCAGGTCTAGCCCAACACAAGGGTACCCAGGGATTTATAGGGGGTCTTGGGAAGAGGAGATATAAAAGGGAAAACTGAAGCTCAGGAGTAGGAAGACAACTTCTAGGCAGTGAAAGTTTCATCTAAATCATACCAGAGGAAGGAAAGGGAAGAGGAGGGAGACCACAGCCTCCTTTCACCCAAGACACAGGCACAATTCCTTGCTTTGCTGGTATCAGTTGGCACAGCCCTGCTGACAGCCAAGAGTTCAGCTCAATTCACCAACATGCCCAAGCCATGTACTTGTGGTCTTCTCTTCATCTCCCTCTGTGTGGTTTATGAGCCAAAAGAATTTCGAACCATTGGGTATTTTTTGCCATATTAAGGTATTCCACTTTTGGCTTCACTCCCAGATTAATAATTCCAGACTGGCAGTTTGCAGCCACACCACAAGGAATCCTCTGCTACTTGCTAAGGTAGCCTGCGCACAGAAAGGACCGTACAAAATTAATCATCGCAACTCAGCTGGAGCAAAAGCTGAGCAAAGCAGATTAGCCCTGGCCCCCACTTAATTCTGACCTGATGTGTCTGTACACACCTGCGTGTGGATGCATTTCACTGAGCACACTGTGCTGATATCAGTGTGACCAGCAGGGAATAAATAGAGATAACATATGCTGAGAAAAATGGAGGCTGTTCTTAATGTTTGTTAAGAGTGGCAGCAAGCAAAAAATGGGCGAGTCACCAATTGCCTGTGCATCTCTGATTTGGGTTAAGTGCTCTCTTCCACTCTACAGCACTTGTCCTCCAAATACTGCATTGACCATCTTCTAAAGCTGGCATAAGGTCAACAATGAAGTGTTTTCACATAGTGCTGGACCTGACTACAACAAGCACAGGTCCCACAATCATCTGGGAGGCAGGGAACTATCACAGACTCTTCTTTGGTGAGAAAAATAGGTACAGAGACAATCCCAAAACAGAAAGCAAACATGTAAAGTAGGAGTTTGAATGTAAGTTTGGCTCCAAGATCTAAAATCTGAAATAAAAGCCTATTTCATTTCAGCCTACTTTCAGTGAGAGATTTCAGCAAAGGAAAGAAATGCTAGTCAAACATTTCATCACACTGCCAGTTACTGCTATTGAATAAATGTGGGTGGAGGTCTTCATGGAGGGAAGCCAAATGCTTTATGCAAGCTGGCTAGCAGAAGGGTTTTGTACAACATAATGCTGGTACAGTTACAAAATGCTCAAGATGCTTTGTACAAACTGCTCAGGCAACAGCCTGGAAAAGGGTGGGCTGTTTTCCTTTTTTTTTTTTTTTTTTTATTATTATTTTTTATTTTTTTTAAAGTTGTTGGATGTCAATGTATTTGGTTTTTTTTTAATAATAACTGTTTTCATTTGAAAACTTAGAAACTTATGCATCCCCTCATGTTATATCCTCATTTGGTAGTCTCATGTTCTAAAACCTATTTTGGGGGTGGGCAGCTGCTTCTCCCTACCAAGCACTGCATGAAACATCAGCTTGTAAAGGATTTGGTCATAAAGGACAACTGGAAAGTCTAGAATTCACCATGATGCATCTTTACCCTTCCTATCATGTTTGTCCCTAATTTTATACCATGAGTGATTCATGTAACCACAACAAGAGCAGCTGTCCCAGTAGATGGTGACCTCTGAGAATAGCCTAGATCCAAATCTTATGACAGAGAGCTGTGGCAGAAGACATGTGTGATAGTCAGTCTTTATGCCCTGTGTCTACTGAGCTGAGAGTAAAGGCTCATATGCTTTTCCAAGTGAGAATATTGCCTTCTTCCCACATTTTGATTGTTCAGAATCTCAAGTGGTAGGAAAGAGAAGGAGAAGCTGCAGTTTCTCTTCTCTGGCTAAGAGGCATCTGTGGGTACGCTAACTCTGAAAGCCAGGGATTCCCAGCATGCCACTCAAGGCCATGGCTGAATTCAGTTCAGGCCGAGTACAGCCACTGAACTCCATCTGAGCAAAAGAAAGGCTTTTTCATTAAAAGAAAGGGTAAGTTTCTGCTTGTTGAAAAACAATTTCTTTCTCCACTCCCACCCAGGTCAGATTTGTGTTTTGGGGTTTTTTTTTGTTTAAACAAAAATTCCAAATATTCAGTGAAAGATGCCTTTTCTACTTTTAAATAATTTACAAAGCCAAGACTGTTTCAGCCAATGCCAATGTGTACAGCAGCTAGTACTGTTATACCAGAACACGGGGCATACCAGCTCATTTCAGAGGGCTGGATTCTGGACTAAAAACAATGGATTTAATTTAAGAAGGATTGGATTTTTCTTTTATACAGCACTAGCATTTTAAAAATAAAGGTGCACCGGTACATTATGTGATGGTTAATTGGGAGCAGGTATCGCTGATGCAGATGACAATGACAGACACATTTCAGCACCAATTTCACAAATACTCCCTCACATCAACTATTAACATATTCAAATGAACAAGTGTTGGCAAGATTACGTTGTTTGGTTGTTTGTTGATTTTGGTTTTTAATACTGAGTAAAGGCTGTTCTTGTAAGGACTTTGCAGCCATTTGTACTCACTTATATCTGATAAATCCTTAAAAGTGTGACTAAGATCTCAAGTTTCCAGACCAAGCCAACAGTCTTCACAGCAAATCCCACCGGCATCCACATTCCATCACTCATGACAATCTCCCAGCTTTCTGTTCCCACACAGCAACGACACATATGCAGAGACACCTAAGATCTTGAGCACCTTCTTGACAAGAGGGTGGAGGTAGGAACTTGGCACAAGTGAGGCTAGATTTAGTTCAGTTGTGTTAATGGCCACATCCATGCACTTTGGTAATTAAGGCACAAAATATTTTCTTGCTTTTATGTACTACATAATTCTTGTATAAAGCAAAACAAAAAACTTACAACATTTAACAGAGAAATTCCCCTTATAGCTGTGTTTAGTCTGACTCATGCAGCACAAACAAACAAGTTGCAGCTTTAGGTAATATAGGCTTTCTCCTCACCTGCTAATCAAGAAACTTTGGTTTTGTTTTTTTTAAGAGTGTGGCAGGTTTTTTTGTTCCACTTTGTTTGTGTTTTGTGTTTCATTTTTGTTTGTTTTGTTAGAAAAAACAAACAAAAAGGCAGTTTTTCTTCAAAGAAATGAAAACTCTTGCTTACAGCAGATCTCTAGGCTGGTTCCCTACCAGTATTTAAATGAAACAGGTAATTAGAGATGAAAACATCACACCTGAATGATGGGAGTTAAGAGGTGTAACAATTCTTCACTGTCAGTGGACAATAGTTTTGATTAAATGTTCTTTCTGGTTATAACCCTCACTCAGTTACCCACTCACTGTTATTTCCCAGGGGATGAGCTCAACCACAATGAAGTATCATTAGCAATAGCCACCTGGCAGTGTTATAATTCACTCTTTGTAGAAGCCTGCTCTAAATGTCAATGATTATCTGTAGGTTTTTTACAGTCCTGCAAGAGAAATTTCTGTGCAGAACTGGAAACAACGCAACTGGAAGCAGAAGCTTTGCTGGAGACCAGCTGCAGATCATGCACCACAGCTCACAGGCCAGCCTGTGCTCAAATTTGCCAGCCCACAGCAGAGCAGGAGGGACACAAGGACACAACATGCTGTGGGAGGTCTATTTGCACTTATGCTCAGCTAGAATGAAAAGTACAAGAGTAGCTTGCTTACCATCAAGAATTGCCCACTGCCCATCTATTTCTGTGTGCTTCAGGTAGGAGTCTTCAATAGTTGGGTCATAGTCCGGCACAAAAATCTTCTGGAAAAACTGAATGGTGAGAGCACTCTTCCCCACACCACCATCTCCAACAACCACCAGCTTGTATGTGGGGAGGTTTTCGCTGGGAACAGCACTTGTAGCCATGCTTCCAGTGTGCTAAACCTGCTGGAGAAAGAGATCATCTCCAATCACTCGTCAGCAATGAAAACAGGGCAATATGCATAAGGCAGCTTTTACCTGCTGCCTAAGAAGTGAGAATGAAGGCAGCCCTTACATCCAAAATCGTTTTAGACAGGAGCTGCTGCACTGACCCTTCCCAAGAGCTCTACCCCAACTCAAACCCAGCACTTAGAAGTGCAGACAACTCCACTGCTGTGGCTTGTTTACTCCTGCCTTGTCTACAAGGATTGCTAATTGCCACCAAATGCACATGCAAAACTTATGACTGAAAACTTACTGAATACCTTTCCTATAGGGGCTGGATCCACACGACCATGACAAAAATCATCCTGGCTGAGTGCAGCTGTCAATCTCCAGACAGTTTCCCATTGCCAGTGACCAAATCTCGTTGGTAAGACAGAGCTGTGCTATTCTTCACTGCTTAACCCAAGGTACAGGAAACATTAGATGGTGTGTTACATCCTGGGGCCAGATCTGCAGGCAGAACTGGCAGTGATGGATGGAACCAGAGTTAAAGGTCCCATCCTGGCTCCACCAGCAGACAAAAATGCACTTAGCTATTTTCTTCCCCCTCATTTTCAAGTTTGAGAAATAAAAATGAGAAGGCAGCAGGCCAGGAATGATAGGTGGTTTTTGGTTTGCCTTTTTTAAAAAAAAAAAAAAAACCAACCCAAAAAACCTCCACCCTGCCATGGCAGGAAAGCTGGTGTCTGTGGCTGTGAAACAGGCAGGAAAGCAGCCTCCCTGCAGCATGGTCACACCGTTCCTCTCACCTCAGAACTGACTCAAAAGAAAGAAGAAAAAAATTCACTGGCTGTAACTGGGCAATAGCACACGTGTGTGGAGAAAAGAGAAGAGGCAGCCATTGCTGAACAGCCCTTTCCAACACTCAGCAGCAGTGACTGCTCATTTAAGTAGAAGCCAGGCAGGAGGTTCTGTACACATGCTGTGGAGGGCAGTTCCCTCCACCCACCCGTGGGAAGCAGTGATCACTCAAATCACAAAGGAAATGGGTGGCCATCTCCCAGATCTGAATGACCACTGCATTTTCTGGGAGGTCTTTCACACAGTTAAAAAGAAAATAATAATAATAATAAAAAAATCCATTGTAATGATAAAGCTCAAGAGAAGGCAGCTGATTTCCTTGGTACTGGTTTTCCCGAAAAAAGCTATTCAGAGCAGGAGCAGCTGTGGTGACAATTTCTGCAGCCACCTGCTCCCATCCATTCTGGTTTTGCTGGTGCCCTTTAGGCTGCAGGTGCTGGTTGGGGTCAGCACTGAGGGGGGATGAGGACTGCTCAGAGGGAACCTCCATACTGTTGGCTCCCAATCTATATCCTCACCACCCCACACAAGCTTTTGGAAGCCTTCCCAATAACTCTAGGGTTTTCTTGTTCACTAGGAAGACAACTTCAACGTTTCCATTCTCAGAAACCATCAAGCTAGGCTGGTGTGCTTGGTGCCACAGCTGTGCCAGGTGTTGTACAGAAGCTGAGACTGCCACACACACAGTGCAAGTTGAATGCTGACTAATGTGATTTTTTTTCAGCCTATAGTATAAACTGGCCCCCCATTCTTCCCAAAATTGTTTCATTTTCTCTATTTTCCAAACAAAACACTTTGACTCTTCACTTCTGAACAGGCCCCAAAGCCAACCTGGACTACTTTTCAAACAGACAAGAACATAATCCCATAATCCAAGTTTAGTTTCTGGTTTCTCTAGTCCTTTCTCCAAAATCATTATTTGAGTTTAATCCAAAATACTGAACCATAAAAGGCACTTTTGAGCTGGCAAGCTTGGGGGTCCCATGTTCTTTCTGTACACTGGAAACCCCATACATTGAGAGAGGGCTTAGTTTCTCCTCTAAAAAGAAAAGCCCATAAGGAGGAAACAGAGGATGAGATTGCTGAGCCTGAGAACTGCAAAGGCCTCTTGTCCAAGTTGAGACAAGCCAACATTTTCAGAGCAAGAAGAAGCATGATCAAGTCTACTTGTTTCTAAACTACCTTTGGAGCAACAGCTGCTGGACGGGGAGAAGGAGGCCAAGCACCACCTGAGGTTTCAAACAGTCTTACTGCAGTTCTTCACTACAATTCCAAAGAAAAGTTTCTTACTCCTATTTTTGAGTAAGAAACTTTCTCATATTTACAAGACCACACATCAATATGCAGCAGGCTTGGCTGCAGAAAAACTTATGAATTTCAACTGTCTCATTTTTGTTGGAGGACCAACTTTTATTTCTGCATAATCCTCCTTGGGTCAGATGATTCTCACAGGCTTTTTGGGACACAGACCCTGGCTAAAACTCTGTCCCCCCCTTCCAACACATTTGACAACAATTTTTTGCTTTGCCCATGGCCAAGGTTTCACCCCATCCTCCTCTGCCCAGGCAGTATGAAAGACTGATTGTTACTGACATGGTGGGGACAGTCTGGGGATGTGAAAAACATACTCCGTTTGTACAAGATTTTTGACCTCATGACAAAACCACAGGCTGTTGCTCGGCAGACAAGCATTACATTTTCATTGACATTTTGTACCAGCCCCTTTAAATCGCTCCTAAGAAGCCTTAAGCTTATCTTGCATGAAATGCTCCCCAAAGTCCTAGAATAATGTTTAGCCCATTGTACCAACTATGTCTCTGCCCCACACACTTATCGGTTGAATCAGGGCATTTGCTTCCCATCATTTCCAGAAGTTTGGTCATACTGTGTGTCTCAGCTACCAGACTGAGTATTATGTAGCCTGGGGAGAACAGCAGGAACTGAACAAAAAAAAAAAAAAAAAAAAAAAGAAAAGAAAAGAAAAAAAAAAGTCAAGAAGTGCAGTCTGATTTGTTGAGCACAACCCCCTGTATTTTAGGTGATGCTAGCATGAATAGATGAAAACTTCCATTGAGTGTCAAAAGGTAGCAAGTCTAGATGTTTCTGCAGGATTGTTTCTACTGGTCATGGAAACCCTCCTCCTTCTATGGAGACAGCAAGTCCCATGCTCCCATCATGCATGTACATAACAAAAACCCTCTGAAAGCCAAGTACTTCAGTCCCTCTACCCCTCCACCTGCCCTGATAAGCAAGGCAAGAAGACAACTCATGCCTTGACAAGATTATCATCTTAACCAGCCAGTGAATCAAACCTTTAAAACAACATATATCACCTCTTGGAAAACACTAAGCACTCCCAAAGGTGCACGGAGCTTCTGCACCAGCTGGTTATGTCACTACAGGCAACTGCACAAGACTTGGGCTGATTTTCATCTGTTTTTGGCAAGAGTACTGACACAGTCCTCCTCAGATGGGAGCAAGAATAAGCGTGTTTGCTGTAGATCTGATTGGGAAAAACGAAACACAAATGGTTTTATCTATTGTCTGAATACAAAGCAGCATGTGGTAATATGCTAATAAGTTCTGATGATAATCATACAATTTATATAGTTGTTTATTTTGAAGGAGCCAAGAGAAGGATCCATACCCTACGCTGACAAATGCCATCAGGGCTCTGGGTAAGTCACTGGAAGGAGGCTGATTTATACAACCATCTTCATACCCACTGGCAAGATCAGTGTCCTGATAGCACAAGCCAGTAATGCTGAGACAGTCAGAAATGTGGCTACTTCTGGGGTAGATGGCAAGGAAAAAAGAGAAACACTGATCCAAGAGTATCACTGAGGCTGAGTCTCCTCAGCAAAAATGATATTTTTATGGATTCAGAATAAACTGCATAAAACCCCATTTACCTGTCTGGGCATGGGGATGGAATGGAAGGGCTGAGCTATCCCCTTGGAGGAGTCAAGTAACATAAAAACCCCAAATTCAGCTTAGTTTGTGACTGGACCACCAAGCCCAAATAGGTACCCACAAAATATACACAGTATATCTAATCCCTATTCTCCTTGCAAAACTTGCCCTGAATGCAAGTGGGTCAGATCTCAGCTTCTGTAAATCACTGCAATTTCTGTTCATCGGAGCAGAGTTGTGGCCACATATGACAATAATAAAATGGACCTCAGATAGTTGATATTCTGTGTGTTGGCACCCCTCTCCCTGGTTCCAGCTGTGCTGTCCTGGAGGAAGAGCTCTCAGGGCAAAGCCATTACAGAAGGTCAACAAGCTCAGAACCAAGCCCTGGATTTGCAGGGGAGGTTAGTGCAATTAAAGACGCTGGCTCCCTGACTGAGAAGCCCAGCACGACAGTGATTTACGGTCTCCATGGCAACATGCAACACAAATTGCTTAATTCTGTTATGAAACCTCCAGAAAAAGCTACAGCAGGGTCTGTGTGGGAACTACCAGCTCCCTCCTCCTCTGCTGCAGCTCTCCAAAGCAGACAACTTCAGGAAGCCCACAAACACTTCAGCAATAGGCTGAGATTTAGCACATACTAATATGTAAGTATGTATGCTGACCAGTTCCATCAGCCCATGGCCAAGGGAATTTTCCTATCATCAGCTTGCTTTGGTTCATGGCTCTTCACACATGGCCTGCCAGAGTTCTGCATACCTGAGGACACCAACCTCACCTGAGGCTGAGGAAGACTATCAGCCACCTACGGTTGCAATTAATAACTCTTCCTCTAGCCACAGCTCACTCGATTACACCCTTTTACCCAGGCACTTTGTAAGCATTAGCAGCTCCATGCAATGCCTCCAGGGCTGAAACTCTGCATGGTCTGAACACTTCCCTCTCTGTTTCTCTTGCAGTCTGCTGGCTAGAGCCACACAACCACCATGACACACCCACAGACGCTCGCCAGGTACCAAAATAGTTCAGCCCAATGTGTTGTAGGCAATCCCTTGGGCTGGGAGCTACTGAGAATCCTTGAAACACAGGACATGCCCTTTTAGAAGGCAGCTGCCTCCCTTGAGTCATGCTGATCAGGACTGAATGAACTTCAGGAATTTCTCCCTCAAGTAGGCATTGACTGTGTCCCAAGCCTTCAAGATCCAAAGGACTTGTAGGTGTATGAACAACCACTGACAATTATTATTAAATAAGGATTATTAACTCTTAGCCAGGTTTCCTCCAGTCTGTCAGATTTCCTTCCTGGTCCATGCCTTAAAAAGGACACACTGAGGAAAAGCTGGACTCTCTGCCAGTCTTCAGTGGGAAGTCTGCATGGAAGAGATCTGTCATGTGGGGAGCCAGAGTCTGACGCCCTTTGTAGTTGTGGCATTAAGTTTTTCAACTTAATTGAAAATGTGAAATTTCAGCTTTCTGAGGTTTTCTAATAAGAAGGATCCTGACAGGTGAGAGTACTCTCAACTCCCATCAGCTTCCAGGAGATCTGATGGAGCCCAGCACCTGGTAAGACCTGCACAGGAAATTACAGGCATTTCCTTTTGAAGCAGTGATCAAAGCACTATCAGATTGCTACTAAAAAGGAGGGGGAAAAAAAGCTATAAACCAACTGTTGCTTAAAAATAAAATCCTCTACCCAGCAAAGAGCTGCAATCAGTTGGGTTTTGAATTTGGGGGATGTAGCTGTGGGTCCTGGAAGCGGCCTCATGAATTCTCCTCTGGGCAAAAAGATGCTGTATCCCAAGGGCTGGGTTCCCTAAACTCCTCACTGGCATCCTGTGCCAGCCAGACCTTTTCTCCTTTTCAACCTAAAATTGCATCACCTCCCCCATCACACAGATGCTGCTCAGATTTACTGTAAGAGAAAGCAAACACACCGGGGGAGTAATGAAGCACTTGAGATTCACACAAAAGGCAGCTAAAGGCAGTAGCTGCCTGATGAATACTTGGTGGTTATTTCAGGAAACACAGAATTATAGCCTGAACAAATAATAATAATAAAAGCCACGTCACTGGAAATTGCTTAGGTGGTAGGCGGCCCCCCATCTCCTTCCACTGCAAATCCCTAAGCCATGTAAGAAGGAGCACTTGCTGTAGCACTGAGCAGCAGCTTTCCCAAGGCCAGGCTGGGTTTAGGGACTCACTCATTTTTACTTGGAAGCACATGCTTGTCAGTGTCCCCATCTCTATGTAAATGCAGCACAGCACGAGTCAATCTTATTGACAAATGTAATCTAAACCGAACTCTGCTTCCCTCTCGCAGCTCCTCCTACACCTCCCACAACAACTCCATTAATCTTCAGCCTGTTTCTCTTGCTGATGCAGTGCCCTTTTCAAAATACGTAAGAAGATTCCTGTCACTCTGACAAGCCAACAGTCAGATGCAGAAGCCAGATTATTTTTTTTCATTATTAAAAACAACACTTCAGTCAGATTTGGGTCGTTTGTTGTTACAGCACTGCCGATAGCAGTTCTGTAAGAGAATCCAGATATGCAACCAGAAAGCAGCTATGCAAGATACATTCCTGTATCTCTAAGACCTCAAATAAAATTGTATGGTTGCCAGTTCAGAGGTGTCCACTGGAGGCTGATCCAAGTCTTTTGCCAAGGTACAAAATGAGAATATCCTTGCAAAGTAACTGGGGCCTAAGAAAGTGGATAGCTCACCTACTTTTACTTCCATCACTTCTCATGTGTTTAAATCCACCATCCTTTCCTTACTCATTTATTTCCAAAGCTCTCAGGAGATATTAGGGGATGACAGATTCCTGTATTACTCTTGCAAATTCTTCATTAGTGAGGCCAGGAATGCCTCTCCTATGTTATCATGGAACCGATGAAGCTGACCTAAACATACTGTAGCAAAAAATCAGATAGCCAAGATGTTCCCCTGCCCTACCCAGCCACAGATAACACAGCAAGAACAAATTTACAGTGGAGGAAGCAGCTTCAAATTCCAATAGCTGCCCTTCCTGCTCACACAATCCCTGGAAATGGGCAGCTTCCCTCCTACACATCCCAGCCTGCTGACACGCCAATAAAAAGACCCCAAATTCACTGCCCTGGATGGTTTTTCTGCTCTTACATGGCTCAGTAAGGTTTCTGAACCAACAGACCAAGTGCTCCAGCAATGCTCTGTGTGCAGCCCAAATGTTCTGCTACCTGCATGCAGCCCTGACACTGGTGATGCAGCCAGACGTGCATGGCACAGCCAGATGTGCAGCCTTCCCAGAACAGCCCTCCCAGCCTCATCCAGCTTCACCTTGGGCAGGTGGAAGTGGTCCAGGCAATGAATTCATGTACCCCAGCACAGAGCTGCGAGAGGATTCTAAGTAGCACCAAGAACTACCCAACATGGACTGTCCTCTTAGCTCCACCCTGCCTTGCTCACCACAGCCCCACTTCCCTCTGCCAAAACAAGGGGTCCATCCACCCCTCTGTCCAGCTCCTGGATGGCTTGTTGCACTGCAATCTTATGGGCACTGTGCTGTCTGCACATAGGGCAGGCATGGCTGAGCCAATGCACAGACTTCATGGCACTTATGGATGTCTTGGAGATGGTTAATGGATAGAAAGGGTACAGGGCCATCTCATTCCAGTCACCCTCCCGCAAATCAATCAATGTATTTGGCTCCAAGTTTGTCTTCCAGTCAGGCTCAATTCGGTATTTAATGCTTTTTGCATCTCCAGTGTTGCTACCTGATGTCCTTCAGGATATAAATGGCTTTTTAAAGACTCCCTTCCCTCCTGGCAAACACACTTTGCGTCTCTTAGACAGCTGCAAAGAGCTGAAGACCGTGAAGTTCCGTGGTAATAGCATTTTCATGAGGGAATGGGTGAATCCTGTCAAGTCCCAGCAGCAGATGGAAGAAGGTGAGGAGAATGGGGATCTCCAGGCCATTTCCAAAAATCTGTCCTCCACCTGCAAATCTTCTCTAAAACTTGACTCATGAGTGTGTCCTTCCTAGGCAAAAAGACTGTTATTGTCCATATCCTATGGAAAAAACAGACACATTGCCTGTTCACTCTTTGCATTGCAGTGTTCCCTGAAATTATCTGTGAGTTGTGGGGCAACACTGATGTTTCTGCAACACGTCTACACCCCGGGTCACAGGGCAGGCTTGTAGGGCTCTCTGTAAATTTTCCCAGGCTCCTAGGTTGAGGACAGTCCTCTTGGTTCCCCCACAACCCATCTAATACTCATTTACAGGTAAAGAAGAGCACAGAGTATGCTAGTCTGTAATGCCAGAGCTTTAGTACAGCTTCACCAGCATGGACTTCAGAAGATGAAGGAATAGCCCTCTCCTAAGCTTACCCAAATAGGCACTTGGCCTATTTTACTCAAAATTGAATGAGTCTAAATCCGAGAACTGGATGGAAGGCTATTCAAGGCATTTCCCAGATCCATGTCATTACTCTGTCACTTGGAAGACTCCAAGATTTCATCACTGGCCCAGGACCCGTAACAGTAATTTTTTCCAGGCTCGTTACAGTGTCTGCCAAGAGCATAAGCCTCTTATTTACGTACAGCATGCTGGGGAGTTGACTCTCTACTTGGCAAATCTAACAGCCTTGTCTCAAAGGGGAGTGTGGGCAGAATTTGGGGCTGGGTACTGGGATGAAGAGTAGGGTGAGGGGTGGCTGTGCCCTCTGCCCTACACGTGGTGTGCACAGTTTTGTGAAGCCACAGCATCCCAGTGAACCTGCCTGAGGACAGGGTGCACTGCCAGCATCCCAGCCATATGCCAGGTCAGCCCTGGTGCCTCTTCTCAACCCTTCTCTTTGGCAAACTCCTCGGCTGTCAGTTCTCTCCCTGCTCTCTGCCAGCCTGGACAAGGCCTTACAGTGGCAAACACATACCTTGACACTCAGACCAGTGGGCAACTGGCCAAACCACCCTTGAGGAACAAAGTTTACCCTTGCATGACTCAAGTCCTCCATCCTGTCAAGTGCATTCACTCTGCCAGCACTGGAGAGAAGCATCTCACAAGGAAACTCCTTTAGAAAAGAGGTATTGGGGTCCCAGCTGGTGTTGCTCAGCACCTGCACTTTGCTGTTGAATGCCCAAGTTTCTTCTCAGGTGTCATGAGTGGATGAATCCATAGAGAAGCACTTGAAAAATCAACACATCTTTGAAAGGACCCTACAGGTCAGTTGACCCAACTTCAGACCTCTGTGCCTGCCCGTCACCCTCCAGTTTCAGCACAGACCTGCACCAGGATACCCTAAGCCTGGTTCTTTCTGTGCTCAGCCTAAACTCTCTGCCTCGACTTTTTAAGTCATTCAACTTGCAGCCGTGTGGGAGGGTATATATGTACATTCATTAACACTTCCATTATGCCCTGTGGTTTGGCAGGTGGTGCTGCATTATGGATTTAAACAGTGCCAGGAAGTGAGTCTACAGCACTTCACTGGATTAGCATGCTATGGGAAATCATACCTCAGAAGTGTTCTGCACTCTAGTGAAGCACCTCCAATGAATGAGGCAACAGCAGGGCTCCAACAACCACTGCCTCTGTGCAATCACATCAGAAAGTCACTCACAACTCCAGGGAAAGATAAATTCCCTCAAAACCCACATTACCATTTGGTGGGGGAAAAAAAAAAGGAAAAAAAAAAAGCAACAGCAGACTCTCTTGCAAGTTAAAAGAAAAGAGAGAGGCACACCCTCCACTGTCACTGCCATAAAGCATCTTTCACAAAAACCAAACAATAACATCTTCTGCTTTTGCCCTGTAAACTGGATCTAGCATTCACATGGGAGAAACACATCACACATGGTTATACCCATTTCAGAGGTCAGCTTTCAAGGTACTCAGGCTCCCAGCACCCCACGCCAAAGATGATGCCTTCTGTCTTATCATCAGGCTGGCACTGACAGATTTGCAGAAACTTCAGTAAAACTCCCTAAGAGGATGCTATCCTGGAAGGATGAGGAGATGTGCTGGGCTATAGCTGACCCTCTGAGGACCTCCCTCCCCAGAGAAATGCAGACAATGAACACACCACTCAGTCTTCGCAAAGGGGAAGGTAAGGACCTTTGATGAGATGAGAGGATAAAGCACCAGTTAAACACTGCTATCACCACATTGCTCATCATTTACTCAGGCTGGACACACTAATTTTTCTTTAGCTGAGTGGTACTACAGTGCCACTGTCCACTGCAGCCGTACCTGCAGTGGTACAGAGCACTGGCTCCCACAACAGTACAGGGCTTGTGCTTTACCCTGGGCAATAGGAAGGGTTGATTCAGAGGTAAGATTGCACATGAACCAAATAAAGCAAAGTAACTGGACAAAGTTTCTGAATCTAGACTGTTGAGTTAAATCAAGAGCTACCTTCAAAGGAGAATCCTTGGTCCTTGATTAGCTCTTCCAGAGCACTGCTCTGGTTTAATTACTCTGCTCTTCTGTTTGAACACACTTCCTTGCTCAGATTCTTCTAAGTTTCAATCTCCTACAGACCTTAACTGAGAAGTTCCAAAGAAATGTTTGGGTTCTGCCATGAGAGCCCAGGAAGATCCATTTTTAAATGCCATCCACCACACAGCTCTGAAGTACAGCTATCCTCCTGCAAAGTTGCAACTGAGTCAAGATATCAAGGTCTTTCCTTAAAAATAGCCAGATACAGCATTCTGTTTCTCTAACCTTAGGGTAGATCTCATGTCATTCCTCTGCACACCATTATTTTTTAAACACCAAGCAAAGAGATGTTTGCCTTAGTCCTGGCAATTCAGGTAAATCTCTCATTTGCATCATAGATTACATACCAGACTCATAAATAGACCAAGAAATTTGGATTTGGCCCTTCTTTGTACCACTGGGTTATCCGCAAGGGACATGATCTCCATGTAAGAGACTTTCTCTTACGCTTCATCACCTTCAACAACACTTCAAACATAAAATTTTAGCTGAAACATAACTATAGATATTGTTACTTTATCTTGACCTGGTGAGTTATAATACAACATGGGATGGTTTACCCCGATGGCATCTTGACATGTCTGTGCATATAAAAATATCTCTATTAAAAGCACAGATAGAAACAGCATGGATCACAGCCACTTGAAAAAAAATAAAATAAAGCCCCAAAGCATTAAGGGCTGGTAAGGGACAAGATTACTTTCATCCTGCCACAGCATGTTTCAATTTAACCACTGCATCTCTCAGCACTTTTGGTTCATATTCTTTTACCACACAGAGACACAAGTTTGGTATACGCCCAGCCTTAGGAAGGGGAAATGGTATTTTGGGTCACCAGTTCCACCCACAGTGTCCACCCACCCCTCCAATCAACAAGGCTTTTGAAGTGCACCAGTCCCAAACAGAAGCCAGAATGCATTAGCCTGGGGTCAGGAGGGCTTGGGGAGCTGGAGTGCTCCTGAGGTTGGGAGATGTTTTAGCAGTTTGTTGGGGCCAAGAGGCTTTGTCAGCAAGTCCCTCATCTCCTGCTGCCCATGAGGGCCCCCTGCAGTTCTGCCCCAACCATGGACACTGGTAGGCACTTCCTCAGCTCTTTCATCACTGCCTTGAAGGTGACACCTCCATTCACTGCCAGAGTTCAGCAGTCCTTCACTGCTATGGCTGAGGTGACTCCTCTTTGTCCCTTCCCACCTCTCAGCTAGGCCAGTCCACCTCTTCACGAGTCTTTCCAAGCCCACATGGACTGCAACTACTGTTACTTTGTTCTATTCGCTTTTACCCCAAACCAGAGGATGCAATCTGACCTCCAAACCATCCAACTGCTCCCAGTGTTTTGTGCAGCAAAAGGATTTATTTTCATGCTGTACAAAACCAAACATTTTTTTCAATGCAGGATATGCCCGAAAATGCAATTTTTCTCCTTTGCTTTGAGAGCCTAGCATTTATTTCCATATTCTTGTGAGATTGGTATGTAAACAACAGGGAGAGACTTGCTGTGCTCAGGAGACCTTAAAATATGAGTCCTATTTATCTGTCCTCCTGGATCCAGTAAGTCATCCTCCTGAGGTTCAAAATGTTTCTGAAACTCGTAATTTAAAAGTCTAAGGAATAAAATGGGGCTGTTGGAGATCTTTCCCAACAGAAAAGTAGATTGAAACTATTATTAAATAATTCAAATCCCAGATGCTTAATTAAACAGAATTTCTACACCGCAAAAAGAATAAGGAATTATATATTCTCTTAGCTAACTTTGCTGATTAACATGAAAGTCTTTTCATGCTCCACAGTCATTTGGTCCAAGTCAAACTTTTGAAGACAGACTTAATACTTCACAGGTAAATCTCACGTAACAAAACCCTTGCTGTTCACAGGACTGAGGTGATGCAGCAGCTTGTCACCCTCTTTGTGCTTTGTAGAGCCATTCTGCAGGATGTGCAGAGGAAGTGATGCTCAGCAGAGCATCTTAACAGAACATTCAGTATCTCTTCAGACCAGCTCAAACCTCCAGAAAAGCAAATGGTCTGCTCAGTTCCTCATGCCTGTCATTTCACCTGTTTGCAGATTAGATCTGAAAGCATCCACAGCATGTGGAGGAAACAGAGAAGTCTCTCTCAAAGTGCTCTGCCCTTGAGCTACAAAATATTTTCTGAGGGAAGAGCTGCAAGCACTCATTCAAGTCCACCTCATCGCTACAGCTCATCATGACCTTTGGACTTAAATTCAGAGCCATGATCCTTCACCACCAAGGTCTCTTCAGGTGGAAGTGAAGTGCACAGGCTGGGCAATACCTGCCTTGGACAGCTATGTCAGACATAGGCAGGTGCTTTAATACTGAGATCACACGCTACTTTGAGAGCTACAATGGCAGTACTTGACATTGCATTGTTGTTTCACAAAAACAATTCACAACAGCTTAGGGTTTTTCCCAGAGCACTGGGGTGTGACTCCTCCTGCTCCAAGGTTAGTTAGGAATTTTTGTCCTCATGAAACACCAGCAGCCACCAAACCAGACTCTGTCTGCAACTGCAGCTCGGCAGCAAGAACTACTGAGACAAAAGGATTCCTTCAGTGATCTCCCCTTTCCCAGTTCATCACCACACAGCACAAGCTCTGTGAATATCCTTCATGACTCTTTCTGGGATTGAGCACTTGGTACTGAACAATTTCTTCCAAAGTCCTATTTGGCAAGTTTTGCACTTTGGTGGCACTAATACTTCGATACCAAGTATTACACAAGACATCAGCTACATATTTTCTGAAGATCACAATCTTTACTAAATTGCCAGCTGTCTATGCAGACCACTCATGAGCTATCTGGGTATGCTAAGTACAGATGACAGACCGATAACAGTGTCTGGATGTGTCGAGAGATTAAATTCCATCTGCATCCTTTTACTTTTTGTCATTTCATACTCTTTCAGAGTCATTCTGTGTCCCAACAATCAACTGGCAAAGAGCCTGTATCACATCCTCTAAATGCTTTTTTGGAGTTCCCATGCCTGGAGACATGCTACATGGGGTGCTTTCATATCTCTAAGTGGGATGGCCAGTTCAAGTAAAAAACTAGATGGGATTCTCACTAGCCAATGTCCATTAACATCCTTTTAACTTGAGCTGGGTGGGTCTTTGTTTCAGCTGTTGTCTATCAGACTCATCATTAGGCTATGTGCTTCCAGCAATGCAAATAGCAGATCCCTATTCAAGCCCTCTTACATTTGCAAGATGAGCAAGAATTTGTTTCCACCAACCAGAGCACCCCTTACACTGAAAAACAGAACAGGTTGCAATAGTGAAAAATACATCAAAGGAAGCTTAAACACGCTCATTTTCATACTGATATGACCAAGTCTTAAAAAAATCCAAATCCTAAGAAAACAACCAAAAAGAGTCCAATAAAGCTGAAGATTTCACTTTAATAATTATTTTCTGCTCACTTCAAAAACTCCTCCTTTCAATAAGTGGACAAAACAGAGGAGCTGCAGAGTCCCTTGCTGTTACCAAATCTGCGGTTTTTGGGCACATGGTGCTATCAGGGTTTGTTCACAGAGTCTATCTCCATACTCTGTTGTTGGCTCACCCAGCAGTGAAATCCTAGTTCCAGTCCTTCCTCTACCTGTGACAGGAGCTGAGCCATGCTGACACTTGGAAAGCTGAATTCACTGGCACTCTCAGATCACTATTTCATTAAGGAACTTTTAAATAAAACAAGCACCAACTGAATCAGTGTCATGCCATAAGTGAAAGTATCTGAACCCTGACATCCTTGTGTCCCTGGCTCTGAAAGAAAAGCTCCATCAGCTTGTGCCACAGCAGACCCCTTGGGACTGTAGCTCTTGTGGAGGAGCACAAGAAGTAAGACATGCCCAGGCTGTGCCTGCTCCCACTCAGGATGCAGGTACCCATTCCTGCAGTGCTGCAGGCATGGCCCAAGAGGAGCAGTGACATCCCTTCCCTGGCTGTGACCCAAGTGTGACTTTCCAGCAGCAGCGCAGTAACCACTGGGAGGTAGTCAAGCTTCTACCCAAGCCCAGGGAATTCAACAGCACTGAGCACTCCCAAGTTTTCCAAGAAGAATATTTCACTGTACCAAACACACGGTACATGATATGGACCCCGAGCAAGGCACAGCAGGACTTACAGCTGACTTCAGTGGGCTTTACTTTGATCCGTAAATCCTCTAGACACTTCCCAAGAATGTTGCTCAACTCCGGCTGCCTTCAGCCTCACAAGAGGTAGACATAAATACTTAGCATTAGCATAGCTCCCCATGACTCATTTTTTCTCTCTTTTAAATATAGCATCCTATAAACTTGGATACATTCTGAGCACTAAAACTCATATTGTTACTGTTCACCATGCACTCAAAACACAAAATTCCTCTTGCCAGCTTTGGACAACTTCCTTCTCCCAAACCAAAACACTGGTGCCCCTCACAAGGCAGAGATGGAGTAGTGGTGGCTTTCCTCCCTCTGGGAGCCCAGGCAGCACAGAGACACAGCAAAGTGACAACAGAAGGCTGTGGAGCTGGGCAGAAGGCTCCATCATCGGGCCAGCCACTCATATCAACTTTATTAAGAAGAGCAGAGCTGGCTCTGGGCACAGGAAGAGCAGGGATTTGCCCAGAGGAACATAGTTTCACTAGCTGGGATGCAGCCCGTGCCAGCATTGGGGAAGCCAGACTCACTGAAGAAGTGGGGGTGGCAGCAACATCTCTAGCTGGGAGATGCTCCCCATTCCTCATCTTCCTCCAGACATACATTATCTTCCTCCTTCCATCACCAGGCTTGAGCTTTCTTCCTTAGAAAAGCCCAAGTCCACATTGACTAGCCAAACAAATGCCCCCTTGGTGCCTCAGAAGCACCAAGGAAGAACCTGATGGGAAAAACATGGACCAGAGCTTGTTCATTTCCATGGGAATTGAGACCCTGTTTTAGCACCCTCCTGCCTGTCCTGCTGCAGACTTTCCTGTGTGATCAACCCTGTGTGCTGTGTTTAGCTGTAGTGAATACTTCAGTTCCCCAGCTGTACAAGTGAGATAAATCACAGGTCCCTATCTCACAGGTATGTTGCAAAATAAATATGTTTTGCATTACAAGTGTTACAGGAATGCTTTAAAAATTTCACAAGTATCAAGACTAATCCATCACTGCTCAAAAAGAACCCTAGGATTAACAGCAAATTGAAGCCTTACCTATACAAACAGAGCATGCAAGACTGTTTTCTTAGTTTATCTGTTTCTTCTGATAACCATGTTTGCCCCGGTTCCAGTCACAAGTTGTTTGAATTCAGTGCACCAAATCCTGTCTGGAGAAATGTATGTTTTGCTACAGCGATAGCTGAGACATCAGTCATCCTCTCAGCTGTCCTAAAGACATAGCTGAAAATGCATGCTCATATCCATCCTGCTGTCAGATGACTGAAAAGTACATTTTTACCTCCTGGACCTCTCTATTACAATTATCCAAGAGACTCTACTTACCACAGTATTACATTCTTATTTAATATCCGAAATGAGTTGAGTGGCAGAGCTGCTACTCTCATTCTGGAAACTGGCATTTTTAAAGACAAGATAAACAGAAGCCTTTTCTTAAAACTTTCAGGAGTATGTGTAGCTTAAAAAGCTGATTCTTGTTTAAAATGATGACTAAGACTCTTAGGAATCTAACTCCCAAAGTCACACAGGTAGTTTTGAATATGTTACCCTTTTAGAGTAATTATGCCATCAAAGTTCCAGTCAAAAGCTGATGAGCGTTACTAATATATGCCAGTGAGAGAGCCTGTACATGAAAGACCTTATTGGTTTATTTCCACTATACTAAGTCAGAAAGCACACCAAGACTTATTTTCACATACAAGAGTAACAGACCTGACTGCAGGAGACACTTAACCAGGTTAGACCACAGCTCAAGGAGTAGATTTACTGTAAACTGGCTGCAAGCTGATGCAGTTGTACCTGTTTTCACTGGAGGTGATAGAAACTTGGAGCAGCTGTTTGGTCTTCAGTGGACTAACACCACTCACTACATAAACCAGTTTGGCCCATCACCTGAATCCTTACAAGTCACCATTCAGACACAAAATAGTCCCCAGGAAGTCGTCAGTGACATTCATGTCTAGACCAAGAACCAGGAAGATACAGTCAAGAGAAGCGATGAAGATACGTCATTTTTACCACCCCACATAAAGTTATATATTTGGTACAACATTCTTTCCAGAAGCAGACCTTCTTAAAGAGAAGGCAGGACAGGCATTATGTTACCTGGGAGAAGGGTGAAGGAGTGTCACCAACTTTTTAAGCTGCTCTATAGTAGAAGACGAAAGTACAAGCAAGTAGTTCAAGATTTTAATCTTGAGCCTATCAATGGCAAACAAATTCTGAGGCAAATGAGATTTAGCTAAAAGTTAATAAAACGTTATGGAAGCACTGAGCATTTCTGCTGGTCAGTTCTGGCCAGAAGAGAAGAAGGAAGGGGAATCCCATCCCAGCGCATCCCAGATACTTAGATGCCTTCTGAAGTACCTCAGCATTTGCTATATTTATGCCCCCAACACACCCCACAAAGAACTAACTTCTACTAACTCATTTTAGAAAGAAGAAAAGTAGATTCTGTGAGAGGCAGATTCATTGGTATCTGTAAGAGTTGCTGACCTTAGCCTACCCACCTCAGGCCAGTCTGTGACAGAGAAGGTACTTGGGGGCAGGTTTCCCATCTCTTCAGCTAGCTCCAGCAATTGGACTGGTCTCTCAGATGAAACCCATATGCCTGAGCAGCACTAAGCATCACTTACTGAAAAACTAGTGTCTGAAGCAGTAAAATTGCAGGAGAGTAAGTACCACAAGTAGTATAAGTACAGCAAACTACTAATAAATATTAACTTCTCCCACCCCTGCCCCTACCTCTTCCCTCAATCATTATTTCAGGAGACATATTTTTGTACAATTATTTCATCATCTAAGAGCAGGTGGCCAGTCTGCCATATCTCTAGGCAAGGTTTCCATACATATTACTCCTCCATTGACATTTTCTCACATAGACACATGCATGGATCAGCAATTGCTCCACTACATTCTCAAACAGAGAATAAGAGAGTTATAAATCCCAAAAGAATGCATATGCCAAAAAAATCTGAAGTAACAGCTGTTCATTTCTCCCCTGTTCAGGAAGAGCCAGTTGTGGCTTATTGCAGATGTTATTGAAGTTGATGGACTTGCTCTAGATTTACTTTGGATACAAATACTCAGGATGTGACCCACTGGAGCGCTGGAACTTTGTTTCCCCATGGAGAAAAATACAGCCAGGGACATTGAAGTAGAAGAGGAAGGTTATTCTCCCCTCCCCAGTAAGTATCTTCTGTCAAATACCTCTGTAAACAACAACAGGAGAAAGAAGCAGCAACTCCACCAAGGAGTGGGCTAACATTCCTCACATCTGACAGTCCCACGCTCATTCTGTTTTCACTGGGACCAAATCCTCCCAATCCTTCATTAAACTTGAGTGCCTTATACACCAAGAATAATATCACTGATCTTTAAAAGGTCACTTTCAAGGGACATTTTCATATCCATATCTTTTAGCACCACTTCTCTTCCTCAGCCTTGTCTTAGAAGCCTGAAAATTAATTCCCTGTTTTTCATATAGAATCTGTCCCATCAACCCTGATCTACTTATTTATGACAGTAAAAGCTTATGCAAACACCACCACCACCACACAAAAACACTCCCCTTTTCATTCCTGTGGATTCATGTTAATATTCTCCACCTCCAGAGTCTGAAGTACTCTCTGCACTGAGGGCTGCAACATTCCCAGGCTGAGGTGCAATCCCTCCTGCCTCCACTTCTGCAGGTGAGAGAGGTAAAGGGATGAGTAGTCATGGAGAAGTTACAATGCTGAGGCAAAAGCAGCTACACAAGGTGTAGGGGCACTGCACCCCAGCAGAGGCCCCACTGTAAAGGCTGAGTGAGTCTGAAGTGAGGAGCCACAGAGTGACAGTGTGGCTGAATCAGTGACAACCAAACCAGATAAAACCAAATTATTAAGACTGGTCCAGCTGAAGTCTGGAGCCTAAAACTTTCATAGGGCAGAGTGATTCATCTTAATGAACTGACTCACCTGGAGCCAGCAGGTCAGTAGGGATGCCAGGGTTGGCAGCTGTGGGTAATGGTTCTTGGCTTGAATCCAGCCACAAAAAATATTTCCCATCCAAAGAAGGAAGATAAAAATGAAAGGGCAGAAATGAATGAAGCCAAACAGCTTTCCTCAAGGAGCTGTCCAGAATTAAGAGCAGGAGGGAGCAGAGTTTCTGCCCCAGTGGTCTCAACACCACCAGGAGCACATGGTGTGAGCTAAAGGGCCATGGAGGTCTCAGGTACAGGCACTGCTTCTGTTTGCAGTTAAAGAGCCCACAGAAGAAACCACAGCATAATGTCAACAATAATGAATCATCGCATCCATTTTTCCTATATGCACCTGCCCTTACGCTGCCATCGTGTGCTACTTTGCCAATGACAACACACAGGACTCATCCTCCTCCTTCCAGTCCCCAAATTACATGTCTCTTGCCAGTGCCAAAAAAATGTGTGGGGAGATGGAAGGAAGTCCTCTCTAACCACCAGATGATAGAGTTTTATTCCTCCTTAGGGTTAGCCTCAGGCCCAGTTTAAGAAAAAAACACCCAATGCAACACACACAAAAAACTCCCCCCATGAAGAAGACAAGTTTAGTTTCTGTAATTCTTAGTTCCAGCTTATGGAAACACCCATCAAAAACAATAAGTAGAACTGCCTCTCACATCATATCTGAAAACTGGTGCTAGACCAGCTCCGACCCTGGTGCAGCTGCTCTGGTTTGGGAGTCATGCTAGTGGGGTGTTTGACCCTCTGCAATCTGGGCTATGTGCCCTATCATACAGGATATCTCCTGGAATGGAGGAGCAAAATCAAAGAAAGACAAATTGATGCAGAACTATAATATGAAACCCATCTATTTTTCTATATACACTATTACTTTTAAGGAGATGCTGTCAGCTTTATATTTTCAGACTCAGGTATACTGAAATAGAGATTCTACCTCTCTTAGGCAGTCCAAGGCTATTGTACAGAGAGGTGGTTTTTTTAAAGCTATTACTTCGTAATTTCCTTGCCACACCCCTTGTTCTCTCTTATCTTTCTACCAGCCTTCTTAATTTAATAGACCCTGTTCTTGCAAAGCTCTTTACAAATTCAGAGCAACAGAAAGAACCTTTCATAAAGAAAAATGACAGGTTTAGGCCTTTGAAATGCATCTCTTGCATGCAGAAAGAGCCTGAGCTAACCAGATAATTTCACAGTGAAAATTCAGAAAGCAGATCTATAGCCAGGTATGACCACAAAGTTGGTGTTCTTTTCTTAGTACCAGCTATTGCATGAACAACAGTTTCCAGATAAGACATACATAGTCTTTCCAGTCAACAGCAGCCGTTTAAGCCTGCAACCAAACTCCGAACTTAGGTGACTTAAGCTACCTGAGGAGTTGATGGCTTAGATTTTCATATTTCTGTAACATTACTATAGAACAGTGCCAGCTGACAGTGCTGAAGGGCTGCAGTTCCCTGTGCTGGGAAAAAGCCTCACACTGGGGTTAGGACTCCACTGTGTGCTCTTTAACAAAAGCCCAGTCCGACCTGCCAGTGTGAAGTCCCAATTTGTTGCCTAAGGTGAACAGTTCGACAGGGAAGCTCAGTGGAGCAGCGAAACGCAGGATGCTTGAGACTGGTCCACCCGAGGTCTAACACTTAACTTGCTCCTCAGCTTGCAGCCAGCGTGGCTGCATGTTAGTTTCTCTGTCTAGGAAGCAGCTCTTTCTACACTGTTTCTAGGGCTCTTGAGCCGTTGATTAAAACAAATCAACAAAAAGTTACAAGTTTTCTTTCTAATCCCCAGCAATCCCAATCACAAGAACTGAAAAATCCTTGTCCTTCAACTGCGGTTCAGTTTGTTTTCTTAAAGCAGAGAGAAAAAAATAAAGTAAAAGTAAATTAAAACCAGAAAAAAACCAGTACCTCCTTCTCTCCTTGTTTCTTCGTAATTGAAGATAGCATCTCTATCTTTCTTCTAAAAGTCTAGCAAACAACTCAAACACGTGAATATGGAAGCTTTCACTAAGTACTCAGTTGTCCAAGAGCAGTTTTAATGCAAGATAGAAACCTCGCCATACCAAGATCAGATCAGAAGACACATGGGGTAGGAAAGTAAAACATTATCGTAGCTCTGAATCCGTAGCGGGGGGGGGGAACACCCCTGATACAAGCAAAATCCTAACAAACCCTCAACTTACAAAAGACCTTCCATTACACAGCGTAACTCAGAGCGACTCCTCAGCGCGCACACCCAGAAGACACGGACCCCATAGCATTCCGAGCACTGCGCCATAGACTCCCTTTTCTTCCCAGCGTCCGGCAGGGAAGGGAAGCCCCCCGGGGCCCGCAGCCCACCCGCCGCACGGAGCCCCCGTACCGTCCGTCCCGCGTCCGGCGCTGCTGCGAGCGGCGGCTCCGCGGCCACGGCCGGCGACAGCCCTTCCTCCGCGACACCGAGCCCTGGCCAGGGAAAGCGGCGGTGCCCGGGGCGCGCTCTTCCCGGCCCGGGGGCTCATGCCAGCGCGGGGCGCCGCATTTCGGCAGGAATCGCTGTGGGGAGAGGAGAAGAGGCGAGGGGGAAGCCCCGCCGCGGTCACCGCCGGGTGTCACGGCGGTCCCGCCCCTCCCGCGGGCTTGTCACGCGTGGAGCGCCGCGAGTGCCCCGGCGCTGTCCCGCACCCCGCGGGGCACGGGCGGAACGAACCGCGGGTTATTGTTCGCCTGGCCGTGTCCCCCCCGCGCCGCTCACAGAACAGAACAGCCCCGCACCGACCCCGCTCCCCGCCCGCTCACCCGGGCTGCGGGACGCGCCCTCAGCGCCCGACCCTGCCCGCCGAGAGGCGCCCGCGGCCGGGCAGCGCCGCCGGCCCCCACCCGCTCTGGCCCCGGCGGCCGCGGCAGCGCAGCCCGCGCCGGCCATCCCTTATATCGCCGCGGCGGCTGCTATAAATAGCCCGGCCCCGCCGCCGGGGGCCGGGCCGGGTGCCGCCGGAGGGGGTTTCGCGGCGGTGCGGGGACCCTCCATCACCTGCGGCTCCGCGGCAAGGACGTGTCTGTCACTTTGGACCCGTGTCGGTGCCGCTCTCCGGCGGGTGCGGGCGGCGGGGCGGCTCCCGCGGGCCCGGGCCCGCCGACCCCCGGCGCGGCAATGGGCCCGTCCGCCGCCGCCGCCGCGTTAAGGTGGAACCGCGGGGCGGGAGCGGCCGCGGCACCTTAAGCCGCTGGGGCCGGTCCTCGGCGCGGCTCTCCCCGCCCGGCACCCCTGGCCCCGCGGGGCTGTGGCGGAGGGGGAGCGGAGCGACCCTCCGGGCCGTGGGGGTTTGTGCTGCCGCCAGGAAACGAGGAGGAGGAGGAGGAGGAGGAGGAGGAGGAGGAGAGTGAACAGCCGGTTCTCTGCCTGATGGACGGGGCAGCAGCCGGAGGGCACGGGATGATACAAACGCCGTTCATGCCACATGAGCACAGCACACACTGAGCCTTTGAGAACCAGCTGCTATACGCACACCAGCCCTACTCCCACCACATTTCCCCCTCCCACCAAGCCTCATCGATTTTTATAGCAATAACAGAATTTGCATTTAATACACCGGAGCTCATCCTAGATGGGATTCTGGGAACACGTGTGCAGTGGTTACTTTTCCTACTTCTCCTTTGTGCTCTTGGCTGGCACTGGGAGACAGAACCAAAGCATCACTTCACATCTCACCTGTGGGCTCCTTTGCCACCTCACATCTTGCATCAGAGACAGCAAGAGTCCTGCTCCCGCATGGGCATGCACTCACTGACACATGTTGCCCTCACAGAGGAGGCTGGCAATGCCCGTGTGGGAATAATCCATGGCAGTAAGGATGGGCCAGGCTGGCTGTGCCCATGTCCTACCATGGAATTATCTTGGGCACAACCCTGCGGGGTGCTCAGGGACATGCCAAGCGCCCAGAGCATCTCAGGGAACTACATTTAGGCACCTGCTGATTTACCTTGCTGGGTCAGGGCCTGCCTCCTTGCTGGTATGCAAAGAAAATGTACATTTGATATGGTTCTTAAACACAAGTAAACAGCCACAGCTCCCCTCCTGTGCCAAATTAGCATTAAGTACACTCCACTGCTCCCCCAAAAGGTACTACCCAAGGCAGTCTGGTCCCACACTGCAGCATGCATGAAACAAGACAGCCTCCGTGCTATCTTTCCCACATAAGTAAGAGGCAGAGAGGAGCACGCTGCCATTTCACAAACAAGATACACAAGTGTCTGCCTCAAAATCTGCACTGGTCCAGCGGCATGGAGGAGGTGCTAGGGAGCAGACCCACAGCTGGCTGTGGCCCCCATGACTGCTGACCCTGCATATTCTTCACTAATCTCACCCCATCGGGAGACACAGGAGACATGTCCAGGAGGACTCCCACAGCCTTTCCCAACCAAAGTGTGGGATAGAGGTGTTTTGTTCACATAAATCAACAGCTGGGTCTGTAAGACATGTTTGTCAACAAGGGTCAGATATTTACACATGAAGTTGGTGTGAAACTCAGCTTCTCTGTTGGCTACAAATTTTCCTTCTAGTACAAAAGAGTCTCCTCAGTTTGCCAGGGCAGATTGGGATGGAGGGGGATTTCCCAGGGCAGTGCAGCGATGGAGGTGACTGGCTACGAGGAATCTGGTTTTTGCTATCAGCACATCTTGCCACCAGTGAGGGCAGAACTAGCAAAGCTGCACACAGGTTATTTATACACCCTTGAAGTGTGGAAATGTTGTCACTAACTGTTGCTGGGACATCAGTCCTGGGACTGGTAGGCCAAAGATTTCAGGTTTAGATCTTTAAATCTGAGCATCTTTGTATTTGGGCATCTTAAACAGATTGCCCTTCAGACCAGGCACATTTCTGCTTCTGTGGAGATAACTGCATTTGCAAACCAAGCCCAATATTCAGACACCCAAACCCCCAAACCTGAAGATCTCTGATGCATTTCATACCAAAGTCTGTAACATTTGAGAGGAGAAGCCCATGGCCTGGTTCCTGTATATCGGGTATCCAGGCTATTCGTCAGTTCTCAGTAGCCTTCCTGTCCATAAGAAATACTACAGTTATGTAAGGAGGAAAGCCAAAAAGTCCTCTTTCAATTCCAGCCAGTATCTGGAACAGCATTAAACTTCTTGTAGTGTGTATTCATTAACAACATTGCTAAAGGGGAATTGCTGCTGTGGTTGAGTGCTTATACAATACAACTCCTATTTAAGTGCATTTTTGTATCCTGCTGAGTCACCCCAAGGAGCCCTCAAACAAACCATCACGTTCAGTTTGACAGCAGAGGCAGAGGCATGAAGAACTTCCCCTTTACCAGCCCTCCCTGAGGGGATGTGAGTGCAGGATGGGCGACGCTTCAAACTGTGGAACCAAATGCAAAGCTAAAAGAAAAGAGTGTCTTAAAATTTCAGCCAACATTTCCCCCCATACAGATTTAAGCACATGACGTTTCCAGTCTGTTTCAGCTTCAGTGAATAGATTAAAGTGACCATACAGTCTCTGAACTGCTCAGGTCACATTGTACTTCAGGCAAGCTCCCTCTAAATCAGAGGACACATTATTTATATAGCATAATATTTCACTATTAGGTCTAAATGAATGTGGCTGTTATCCCATATTAAAGCTGAGTGGGTTAGTGCAGCATGAGCCTCTTAGCTTGTTTTGCTGCCAGCTGCCTTTTGGGCTGCTGGGGACACTTCCCTTGCCCCAGGTCTTCAGCAGGCAGCTGCAAGCACAAGGGCTTGCACAGCACTACAGCAAGGCAGGGATTGTTTGCACCAAAAAAAAAAAGTAATGTTTTCTCTGCAGGAACAGTGCAAGAGGTAGGATTTTTGTCTGTGCAGTTCCTGCCAGTGCCACGTCCCTGCAGGGAAGTTAGAAGATGGAGATGGGGTTTGAGAGGATGCAGTGGTTGTCTCATGAGCTAATCCAAGGTGCTGATGGCATCACTGCCTGGAGGGCAGCTGGGCTGTGCTAGAGGAGGGAGCTCTACCTGGCTGCACCCTGCAGAGGTGTATGCACCATTCTGCATTGTGTCAGACCTTGCTAGAGCACAGCCCCACAGGCTTGACCCTTGGTGTTGGATTTGGAGAAGAGTGCAAGGAGACCAAAGCCTGAATGCTGTCTGATGGTTCAGCCTCAAATGAGCTGCAGAGGAAAAAGTTGAGGTGCTCCTACCACTGCCAGTTGGCTCCAAATCTGAAAGAAACCAATATAGTAGCTTTGCTGTCACTGTAATTACAGTTGGACAGAGGTAGCAGATCACTGCTTCCAGCTATGGATGAGCAATATTGCTGTGCATCTATGGACTAGGAACAATGAAGCTATAAAATAGACATCTTTAACAGCTGAGATTGATTTCACTTAGTTTCTCTGGTGCTTGGCACAAACCACGGTAAAGCTACTTAGCAGTAGAGGACATCTAGTGATATTCACATGCAACTACAGAAACATGATAAAAGTTCACATGTGACTGCTTCAGAGCCAGCGTGGCTAGAGATGGGACATGCTGCAGGAGGGCTGGGACAGGCTGACCATGAGCACCCTCTATAAACAGGTCACAAAGGAAAAACCTCCTGAAAGGCTTTATGCATAGAGAACATACAGTGAGGGCACAGAGAGGAAGCTCAGGGGAACTGGTGGTGCTGCACATTTTAAGAAGGAGACATTACAGGGAAGTTCAGTGCTTTTGTTTCTACAGCAAAGACCATGTAAGCAAGGATACAGAGATTAACATCAGTCATTTTCTTTCAGGAGTCTTTTCTCTTATCTCAATTTGCCTTTCATGGGACTCATCCTAAGCACACACTGCAAACAGCTTCAAAATCAAGATATTTTTTCTCCTCTAATACAAGAGATCAACCCTTTCTTCATACCCTTTTGCAGCCTACTGCTCTCTGTTCTAGGAAGGATGCATAGAATACTTCCCTCCTCCAGGTTATTTATAACAGGGGATTCTCTAGAAATATTTTTCAGGACATATTCCAGGCCTAGGACGAGGAATTTGGCTGCAAAACAAAGAGACTGCCAATTTGGTTTCTAGAAAGGCAAGGTTCAGCAGAGCTTTATAAAAGAATACACTTCCCTAGGGAAATAGACTCATTTTATCTGACACTTCCCTTGAATGGAATTATTCCCATTAAGATCACCATTGATTTAGGAGTACAGGCTTCACATTTGAGGTCTCACCATCTTGCACTTACTTCCATGTCAGATGCACTCAGTCTACACATTTTGAGGAAAGGTGAGACTTTATTAGTCCTAATAAAACACAAGGAAATTAAGTTTCTGCTGGCCAGATTAGAGCCTTGGAAATAGCTGTGCAAAACCCTGTGGCTTAGCTGCCCAAACTGGCTTTAACTCAGCAAATAGGGCTATTAAACGATGGCAGCAGACCAGACAACATTGATGGGTGCAAGCAGAGAGTGACCACAGCATCAGTTGCCAGACAAGACTTTATTTCTTACAGGATCATTTCTCTGGGCTGAATTACATGCTAAAGGCCTGATCCTGGTCACTCTTGCAATGAGAACTGAGTATGAATCTGGTGTGCAGAGATATCTACTCAAAATGCAAAGGGTGATGTTGAAAGGCCACAGAGACACAGGCAAAAGAACAGAGGAAAAGGCTGTATTAGCTAACTGCAACAACTGTTGGTTCTTGTGCCCTTCATGCATTTATGTTATTTATCAATGGACTCTATATTTAGCAATCATAAGACCAGAGCGCGGAGTAGCCCCAGCTCTTTGCTGGCAAAGGGGCTCTCCAGAGGGCAGCTGGTGGCTAGCAGAGACTGGCACAGCTCTGAGAGCTGCACAGTAGCTGCTCATACAAGGCAGGAGTCATTTCTCCAGCACACTGAGTCATTGTAGGAAGGAGACCGAATCTTACCCAATTTCCGAAAGCAGATCAGTTCTAAGCTCTCTTGTGATGAAACAAAAGCTGGCAGAGCACATGCTGTTATGTAGCAGGCAGGGAGGCCACTTGAGACACATTCAGGAGACCTTCATGTGAGCAGCAGTTGAAGGACACTTCAGAGGCTGAAAGCTGCTGGTGTTGAGCAGGGATGGCACAGTGCAGCTGCTTCAGTACTGGAGAGCCACAGATTAATGTATGATGTGAGTTTTAAGGCAGAGGAGATGAGGAAATCAATGATGAGACAAAAGGGGAGATAGTGCCAGATGAAGCCCGATGACGACATTTCCAGGCAATTTGTTCACACTGCTGGGTGAGCTGCTTGGGGAGAGATGGAACAGATTAGAGATGACTGCATGTACTTTGCCCAAGAGCAAGAGGGCCTTGGTGACTGTGCAACTTCCATGCAGAAATATTAATAACTGTTTCTCCTAACTACCAAAGCATTAGCTCCAGCAGATTTTACCATTTGTGCATGTGAAAAGGCAATTACTTTCCCTCTTAGGGTTTTCATGTGAGGGATGTACAATGTTAGTCAATTACATGTTCACTCACCAACACAGTTTGATGAAAAAGGCGGGCTCTTGGGGAATATAAACCTGACAGGACACATGTCAATCACAACTGTAGCAAAATTTAGCTATGAAAATCATATTCGAAAAGATACTGTGAATTCCATTTTACTGAAGAAAGAATTACGAGGGCTCCTTATGTTGCACCAACAGTCCAAAAGCAGTTGTGTGGCACTAACCTGCAGAAATATGAGAGTGAACAGGAAGAAAAACTACCTAATTTGTCTAGTTAATGTCTGGTTATTGCTCAGGTTTCTGGTTGGACATTCACCATGCATCAAGAGCTAAGGCAACAGAATGAAAGCACAGGAGAAAGACAAATGGCCTGGACTGCTGCAAGGCACGAAGACAGGACATGGCAAGTGGAAAGCGATGTAACTTTTAGCATTGTTTCAGTTTTAATGATCTCAGTTTCAAACATAGAAGAGAGCTGATCTTCGTGGAGTGCTTGAGCTTTGGGCAGGTCAGTTCATCACCCCATCTGAGATGCAGCACCAGGGTGCTCTGGAGCATGCTGTGTCTTAGTCTGTGACTCCAAATACAAATCAGGGAACACACATTGAGAAATTATATTTAATTTCTTGGGAGAGCTGTAGCAGCTGCAGCTGGTGGTGGCTCTGTCCTGCTATTCTCTAGAACCTCCCTACAAGTTATTTCTTATTCCTAGGCTCATTTCAACCATCTTATCCAGTGACCTCCTGCATCTTTTGGGCTGCTTCAATATGGTTAGAACATAGGACAGATGATCCCCAGGAGAAGATGCAAGACAGGCTTAGCATGGAGACTAAGAAACACAGGCCCAGGATTTCCTACATCTCTCTTCTTGCACCTGGAGCTTATTTCTGCTCTGCTGCAGTCAGGCCATAGATGTATGCACAAGTGCTGTGTGTGGGTGACTCTGCCCACAAGCTCTGGAGTCGGCAAGGCTGTTCTGCCCTCCCAGTTACTGAGGGCAATACCTTAATAAAGAAGTTGAGCTTGTAATGGCTGTCAAACCTACACTGGGACAGGGGACCTGCTCTTTACTTGTCCTTATTCACTTGTATACAGAGCAGAATGTTGTAAACAGAGCTATAAATACTCCTGTGCCCACTGCATGCTCCAGGTCAGAGCAGATCAGCATACCAATTCCTTCTGGCTTTGAAAATAAGCTATGAATCAGTGCATTCATTGCAGATGGGCTATCCCTGGAATGAGGCTGATGGTGCTGCTCCAAAACATTGGCATTCTGGGCAGGAGCACTGTAGAAAACAAGGTACATGGTACTGAACAGCACAAAGGAGGACACAAAGCAGGCGGGTCCCTAAAGCCCACCTTTGGACAGAAGTAATTCATCAGGGCACCTGGATGCCAAATCTGGAAATACCTGGTGGCTCAAGGAAATATTTATAACCTTCTGAATGGCACTGACATGTCAGGTTATGTTTTGGATCTCTCTGCTACATCTCAGCCTCCATGCTCTCCCTGTGAAACTCATTTTATAAGCAGCAAAGATGATAGGATGGGAACTGAACTGGAGGTGGAAAGCCAGACCTCAGCCCTAGGCAGGACAGCCTGATCTTACTGCCAGCACACCAATTACCACCCTGCAAGCACAGAGAACTCAGTCAGGAAGGCAGAATGATTCCTACTCAATATTGCCAAGAGAAAAACCTAATGCTCTTCAAAGTCCTTCAAGCCCAAACTCCCTACATAGGGAAAAGACTTTGGATCCAGAATCCAGCTTTAGATTAATCCAGCCTTAGTGAAGCATGTGGATGATGGTTCACCCTCCCTACATCCTTTGTTGGAAACCCCTGTAGTTACAGCTAGAAGGGATGTACCCTCTGAATCCACCTTGGATGTCCCCTGAGTTCTCTGATTTCTGAAAGATAGTTTTATGTGGAAAGAACAAGCATCTCCAGTAAATTCTTGACGCTACTGGCCCAAAGACTACAGTAGCCAATGAAGCTGATAAAGGATCTATAGCACAAGTCTTATGGGGAGTGGCTGAGGGAGCTGGGGTTGTTTAGCCTGGAGAAAAGGAGGCTCAGGGGTGACCGAATCACTCTATACAAACTACCTGAAAGGAGGTTGTAGCAAGGTGAGGGTTGGCCTCTTCTCCCACGGTGAGGGTTGGCCTCTTCTCCCACGTAACAAGCGACTGGATGAGAGTAAATGCCCTCGAGTTGCACCAGGGAAGTTTAAGACTGGATGTTAGGAAAAATTTCTTCACTGCTAGGGTGGTCACGATGCTCATGAAGTGGTGGAATCACCATCCTTGGAGGTATTTAAAAGAGGTATAGATGTGGCACTTAGGAATACAGTTTAATGGTGGTCTTGGCAGTGTTGAGTAAGTGGTTTGACTCAATGATCTTAAGACATCTTTTCCCATCTAAACAATTCTATGATTTTTGTAGAAAAGCATTTCAGAGAGACTCTCCCTTGGAGTTTCCTTCTGATTAGTATTGTTCTTCTACTCCTCCTTTACAAACATTTCTGTGTCTGAATAACATTTTTGGTCCACTGCCTGTTGCAATCAAAAAACCCTTTCTGTTGACTTCTGGGACAGTCAGGCCAAGCTATTAGTGAAACATAAAAGCATTTGAACCCCACAGTACTGGGACTGTGTGTGTAAATGGCATTACTTGCCTCCTCCTGTGGTTGTTCATAGGATCAGAACACAAAGACAGCCTGTCTTTTGGAAGCCGCCTTTCCTTTAGAAGCCTGTTTACCTTTCTATCTCATAATGACAGTGAGAAATCCTTAAGGGTTTTCTAACTCCCATTGCCAGCAGAGAGCCCCAGCAGGCAAAGGCTTTGTCAGGCAGCATATTAATGAAACAGAAAACATGACCTGAATTTTTATAGCTTGTACTTAGCAGGTCATTTACTTGTCAGGAAAAGGGACATTTTGCATTGGTTGTCAGTAATAGCTTCAGAAAAGCAAGCACTTAGCTCTCATGTTTAATTCTCCTGAGGATGAAGGGTGAGAGGAGGAGCCCTGGAGCTGCTCCCTTATCCCCACCCCACACTGGGATATCCCAGCTATGCTGAGCACTCTTCTAAAATTTTCTTGAAGGAAGAGAGATGCTTGTGTGACCTTGGGAGTGAAGCCCACACACAGGGCCAAGCTGTGTCCTGGATCACGACTCAGAAGTATTTCCCAGCCTCGCATCCCACGAAGCAGCAGCGTAGCTGAGCAGCTCTTTGCAGAGCTGAGCTTGCCATTTTCTGGCTGGTCAAGTTAGCTCTCCCGGTCAGGGCTGAGTCACTAGACCCAGGCTAAAATTATAATGCCATAGCTGTGGGGTGATTTTCACAAGCTGGAAGGTCAGGCTTTCCTCACTATGCAACGAGAACAATGAGGCAGGCTAATGCCCTCAGAGATTAGGAAGATGTTCTTAAATGGTGTCTGTATCCAAACTAGTTATGTAGCAGCTACAAGGTACATGAGCTGGGCACAAGAGCAGTCTAGACCTGTGCCAAACTCAAATCATTAGCTGCAGTGTTGATAAGTATCTTCAGTCTCTGCAGAAGGGACACAAGGGCAGAGTTCTCTCCTCATCTCTCCCAATAACAAGTGCTAGGACAAGAGGAAATGTCTTCAAATTGCAATAGGGAAGGTTTAGATCAGATATTAGGAAAAATTTCTTCACTAAAAGGGTTGTCAAGCACTGGAAAAGGCTGCCCAAGGGAGTGGTTGAGTCACCATCCCTGGAGGTATTTAAAGGAGGTGTAGATGCGGCACTTAGGGATATGATTTAGTGGTGGCCTTGGCTGTGCTGGGTTAATGGTTGGACTCAATGATCTTAAAGGTCTTTTTTGACCTAAAAAATCCTATGATGATATAAACTTCAAATAATAAAAAGGGTTGGGATGAACCTCCTCATAGGACCTTTGAGCACCTTTAGCAGCTCCTGTACTGTCTGAGACGTGACACTTCCTCAGTGATTTCAAGTACTGCATTTTGAGTGTGCAATATTCTTTGTGTCTCATGGAGAGACTTTAAATCTAAGGCCAAAAATGTTTGTGATTTCCTTAAATGGGAAAACTTCAGACTTCCATGGAAAACTAGGTAATCTCTGTGGTTGGTAGAGATTGCTTTGCTCTTCACCCAGTAGCTCAGTGTTTTGTCTCAGCCTTGCATTTCTTGTTGTCCCTGTTGCCATAAACCTCTTCAGCACCTCCTTCTTGATGCCTTCAATTGGCTGAGTCCCTTCCAAAGAAGCATACTGAAGACTGCTGATGAAAAAGAAAGCAGCACTGTGATATTGTTTCCAGCTCTCTAACGATTCCCTATATGTATATCCAATATCTTCTCCCTGTCCTTAGACCCCTTTCCTTGACACCAGGGTGTGAACATTTGTACATTGTGCAACAGAACAGGACAGAGTCAGAGGCTCCTGGAAAGGCTTGTTGGAAGGAACCTGTGGAGGTCTGTAGTCCAGCCTCCTACTCAAACTGGAAGTTATTGTCAACACTAGAGCAGTCAGCTGTGGTTTTGAGCCTGGATACAGCTGTAGTGTGTTAATTACTGCCTGCTGCACTCTCACATACATGAGCTATGTGACTGTTGGTCAATGGCAACAAAATTGGGTCACAATATTATTCCATTCACTCCTTCTGTTCCTACAGCTTACTTCTAAGTCTTGCTGTCATCTATGATCTATTATCTATTAATGAACTAAGATCATATGCCCATTTTTTCGGAGGGCAATGAAGCTAAGGGCTGGTGGTTTCATGCCCTCGCCAATTAGTAGCACTAATCACTGATTAGTAGTTCATCACTGATTGCTGAAGAGCCCTTTGCTCCTAAAGAGCCAGGTGTCAGAAAACCATCCTCACCAAGAGGTGGACTCTACCCTCAGGAGCTGAAGCAGACCAAGTATTGGTTAGGACACATGACTGTGTGAGGTAGGAGACAGGAGTGCTGACACTGCTCTAACTCATGTAGTTCCATATGCTTCATCACACATTTTTGTCTCGATGAAAAAATCCACAAATTGGTCAGGCTGGTCTGACTGATGCCTTTCACACACATCAAACTGCCAGACCTGACCCTCTACAGGGTCTTTAAGACCCTGGTATCAAATTCTATTCACCAGGAGAATCATTGAATTACTGAATGCACTCAGTACAGAAGATTTAATAAGGGCATGAAAAAGCTACCGAGAAACAGAGATCATGACCCTGCTTCTGCTAAACCAGTTTAATTTTAAAATAAAATTCTCTAAAGAAAAATTTGAAGGGACTTGTAAACAAGACTAGCATGGCTCATCAGATTAATTACAGGACAGAGTGCATTTCAGATATTGATCTGGGTCTGGAAGGGATTTAATAAGATTAGTAAGGAGTTACTAGCACAAGATGGAGATATTCATCTAGTTCATAGCTTTGCTGAAGTCAGGGTACTTAGACTAGACAGAACTGCAGACCTTTGAAATCCCCAAGCATAACCTACCATCTGTTTTACCAACATCAGTAAATCAAGCCTCACTGGGAAATGGGAAAAAAAAGGCTCTTTGCTCCATTGTTTTACAGGTAGTTGATGGAAAACCTTCAAACAAAGCAAATTCAAGAAGGAGACAACCTACTTGCAGCTCAGTGAATCTGGCAGGCATTAGATCAGGTCACAAACAAACTGAAACTCCTTACTCAAAAAACGACTGTCTTGAAATGGAAAGTCACTAAAATTGCCATCATTGTTGGTACAAGTTTGCTTCTTCTTCAGTGCTTCCTGAAGAGAAGCTGAGTTTGGAACAGCTTCAAAGGCAGACTAATAATTTCAGCCTGAAGAGTCACTGCTTGACCAGCATCCATGCACCTCATGGAGACCTTATGGGGATGCTGCTGGGATTGTGCTACACTTCATACTTCTGCTTGCTGCCAAGTTTCAGTAAAAGTGGACTATTTCTTTTCTGAAGGAAATCAATGATATGACGCCTTAGTGAAGAAGGACTAAGCCCTTCACCCCCCATCCCCTCACTCACCAGGAGTGGGTGGTGTTTATGGAAGGCCAAACATTTTCACAAATACCTCTTTATAAGAAGCAAAGCTGATGGTCTCAGGTTTCAGTGGAAGCCTGCAGCTGAAGAAGGCTGCTAATGCTTTAAGAGGCTCTGCTTGAATACAGTTGCATGGATTCATGGAAAGCTGCTTGCAGTGTTGAGGTTCCACCTCACCCTCTGTATATTTCTGCTCCAAAATCCATTTGGATACAGGATGATGTTGCTCACACAGGTCTTTATATCTGAGGACATTATCTTTTGAATTATGCAACAGTCTGAATTCCAAAGGAATAATGTAAATGGTTTGAGTACATGGAGGTGGTTTGCACTGACAAGAGGTTAATTTGAGCTAAAAAGATGCTTCAGCATGCTGTAGTAATTCAGATTGCATGTTAATTCCATCCTCGGCCTCTTCTCTGTTGAAAGCGTTTGCCCAAAATTTCCAGTATTCCGTATCAACCATGTACCTTTAGAAAATAGAAACTGCCAGTTCATTTCAAAACCAGCTGTCAGGTAATGTCAGTTTTTACACAGGCCTCAGCCAAGATCCAAATCAGCAAGATTAGCAGTAAAAGGTTCTGAAGTGGGCTACTAGCTGGGACCCACCCATCTGTTCCCCCTCAGCTGTGCAAAGCAGTTACATAACTTGAGTGTCTGAGCAGTGTTTCTTTAGCAGGGAAGCCACAGAAAAGAGCAGTCCAAGTGCCATACTTGAAACATTTAAGAACTTATCATAAAACACTATGAGGACAATGCAGTCACTTGCAGAAAGAAAAGAAATCCCTGTCACAGGGACAGGGGGACCTAGTTCAGCCATGGATTGTGGAAAGTGGTCTGGGCTATTCATGAGAGATTTTCCCTTCTTTCACTGCTGGAAGATGGCATAAGCAATCAAGTGCATTGATCATTGCCTAGAAGTGGAGATCCACTAACAGGAGTGGAAAATCTAAGACTTAAGAAAAGCTGATGTTGATGTGTGATGGTATGTGGGTACTGACTTTTAAAATGATGCAATTAGAAGGAAAACCTCTGAGGAAAGCAGAAAGCGACACAGTAGACTGAAAATAAAATACTTGGAAGAGTTCAGATTCAGACACAGAATAAAGGGATTTCAGGAGCTGACACACCACGTGTACTTCAGTGATCAGAAAAAAGCTACAAATAAAAGTAAGCATTCCTTTGTAACTTGTACTTTTCTTTGGGAGTGAAGACAAAAAAGAAGCCTGACTCTCAATCGTATTGGGGAAAAAAAACATCTGATTGTATTCCCCTCTTAAGAAACTAAGCTAACAAGGGATTTAGATTTTAAAGGAAGAAAGATGATCCTCTTTACGTTCAGATTAAATACCTAACAATGGCACTTCTCCCCGTAGTGCTTAAAATTTATGGAAGTGCTCACATGTACACTAAAATCACCGAAGTTAGACCTCAGAGGGAGGGACTGCACAGGCTGGGTAAACACCAGCAGCCAGGTTCCCCCTCCTCCCCAAAATCTCCTCTCTCCTCCTCCCACTTGCCTTTTCAGCTTTGATGTGAAATCATCATTTTCAGGATGTGTTCTTGGAAGCTCACAATCTGATTTTGGGGGAAATCCTCCATCCATGATAAGCTGTTTCCATGGGGATTAAATATTTCAGTTTCATTTTTGTGCTGGGAGCTTCTATAGAAGATTTACTTGCCAGTTTTCATGCTGCTAAAAAGATAAGGAAAATATCACCATGACAGAGGTCAATCTATATTCCCTCTACTTTACCCTATTGGGTAGGGTAAAGTATGGCATATCAAAGCTGCTTGATTCCATATGACAAATCCAAACATTTTATCATTATGGAATAATCTCAATACACAAATGAATGAGAAATATGAAGAGATCAATTTGAATAGGTTCAAGTTTCCCAGTCCCTACTAACATTCCAGAAGAGGCAACAGAAAAAAAAAACCCTAAACCCAATCAGTCTAGGACTATCAGTGATAGTCCTAGAGCTGATCAAACAGCTCCAGAAATTTCCTCCAGAAATACCATTTTCTGTTGAAAAAGCGTGTGTGTATGCTTTGGGGGGAAACCTCAAAGCAGGTTTCATCCAGAATTCTCATGCTTTCACTAGCTACCTCCAACAATTTTAACCTCAACATTTTCCAGGAGTAAAAAAACCACAAAAGTTGACAACAACAATATTAAAGAGATCCTCCTGTCTGTCTTTGTCCCCTCTTTCACATTAAGAATGGGAAAAGAGTGAAAGGTGCTTTCCTGACACCTGTGATGGTGAGTAACCTGCAAGGGATATGGGACTTGAAGCAAACAGAGAAAAGACTTGTTATCTTATCCCTTCCCTACATCTACCTCTCTGGGAAGCCAGCTGCAGAGTCTGTCCACCTTTTTGTTGTCAGATAACACTCGTCTTTAAGGTACTCAGTTCGATGCTGGGTTTGGACACTGAAGAGTAAGCAAGCGCTGCATGAGCTAATTGGAGCGGCGAGGAAAACGGAAGGGAAAATCCTTGCTTCCAGCTGTTCTGTTGTGTGTTGGCTCATGCATTTAGTGATTTATAATTTGTTGCTGGTGAAGCAAACCAGAGCTGCTGCCCATTGCTACTACATGAAGAGCAATGGGGAAAAGCTCCCTCTGTAGTCTGACTCTGACACAGACCTTCCCGTTGCTGCTTCTTGGGCCCAAGAACATTTGCAACACACTGCCTAAAGGCTGAATTTGACACTGTTTTTCCTTTTAAAGCAGCTTTAAAGCCACTTCTTTCTATTTAGCAAGTATTCTTTGAAGAAATCTGGTTCTCAAATTCAGCTTGTAAAATTAATGTCACCATTTCCCTCAATCCCTGTTACCAGCTGGAGTAAAATATCCAGGCTGTTTTCTTGATTAAAAGGTTGTTGCAATCAGCAATGAATGAACAACTGTTCATGAGGGTAAAATTGAAACGATTCCTGATGGGAGCACATGAGCTGTTACAAATTTTTCCATGCTGAGCCTTCAAAATAATTATAGTAACCCTGCATAATTTGGCCTAGTCTTTATTGTATTCCACATCAAACTAAAGCCAATAATGGTTATTTTTGAAATAGCATTATTCCTTCAGTACAAGTCACCCAAATAGAATCAGTTCTCTCAGTGCATTTTCTGCAAAGATGTACAGTGTTATTTACAGCTACACAGAAAATTGGCCCATTGATGAAGTTCTCTCTCTGGTGCCATGAATATCAGGCTCTGCTGTAAGAGATTTGCCTAGTTAAATGTAGTGGGTATTTCCCACCTAATACACTAGTGACAGCCCAAACCTTCCAGTTGCTTTTGGTCTACACCCTGGAGAAATATATGGTCTTGTTTTTTCAGCTCTGGTCCTGATCTTGCACACAAAATTTGCTCTGCCACTCACTCCCAATGCCCACAAACTGGATCCTAACAATTCATAAGAAAAGGGATCAGGTTGGAGGCCTGTGTCCTGATATTTGTCTGGACAAAGAAAAGGAATCAAGAATTACATAGCAGAAGAGAAAGACTGAATTATGCTGGATTTAAATAGACCTGAAATGTTGTCAGAGACAATTGTTTAAGTTAATGCTGAATTGGACAAAAGTCAGGAGTCCTAGAAAATAATTAGAAGATTTTGGACTGATGAGGAATGAGTTTGGGGAACAGGAACGAGAGCTGATGGAGATAATCCTCTTATTATGCTACTAAACTGTTGGTGGAATTACTGGGTTAAAGTCTCACTCATGAATTGATCCCATGAATATTTTCCATTACCAGGAAATTTTATCCCTTGGGAGTTTACCCTCGCAGTGCATGGCATTGCTTGAACGATTTGCTGCAAACTTAAGCTAGAAAAGTTTCACAAAAGAAATAAGGCAAAATAGTTTTTATCATTGGAAAAAATCCCTGGTGGAAGGGCTGGATTTTCTCCCATTTGTACTTTTGTGTGAGAAAATATCTGAAAAAAACTCACAGGTTTTGACCTTAAAGTAGGAGAACTTGGTAAAAGCAGAATCATTTGAAATATAATGTTGTTCCTTCACAAAAGACTTCAGTTTTGAAATAGGTTTTTGTCTTCTACCAGCTACAGAATTAAAGCTCCCAGGGCTCCAATCTCCCAAGGACAGAAAAGAAAGATTCCTGAAGTAATTGGTATGGCAAAGCCCAGGGCTGCTCTGCAACATGGTTCAGTCCTCCTCTGTCCAAGCTGGTGAAAACTTTTGGAGCAGGTACATTGTTCTGTGCACTCCTTGTTTGCATAATATAAATGCTGCAAAGTTATTTCCTTAAGCTGAGCAATAGTTACCATAATGAAGTTATCAAATTAGTAATAAATTCTTTCATTACATTTATTAAAATAATTTCTGTTATGAATAGACCCATTTCAGATTCGAAGAACTGGGCAAAGAGGAAGTGTGAAGTGCAATTCCACATGGCATTAAGTCGCCTGTGACATGCAGATGATTGCAATGAATGAGTTAGTTTGCACAGACCTTATTCTTGCAAGCTTTAGACAAATAGGGAATAAGATTTTATTAATGAGCTAGTTGAAATATAAAGTTAGATACTTAACAGGGACAGTTGTGAAAACTCAGTCAGGTTTTTTCTCCAGTCTGAAACAGATACAGGGATCTATGTGAGCTTTCCCATTTGGACCATTTAGTTATCAGTGAACATGCAAGGAAAGAATTACCTCTAGCATGAAGCACACACTGATGCTTTACAGAATCAGGACTCAAAATAAGACCAATACAGTCTGTCCAGTAACTCATTAGCAGATATGGTGTGAAAGCATTCACACTTGCTTATCCATGATGAGACAGGCATGCTCTTTGGATCAAGAGGGATTCCTGGGGATTTTCAATTCTGTATCAGGCCCCCTGGTCAGTCTGCCATGCTTCACAGGCTTCGAGGAGCTAAGGCAAGCCCCTGAATGTGGATTACAATGTCTACAAAGTGCGGGTCCCATCCTGAAGCCATTCAAACCCAAGAGGCATCAGCAAAGATGCTACAACCCCAAGGTGCTCAGTCAGAGCCTGGAGAGGACTGAATTTTTCAGATTAATTCCTGTCGTAAATAACGCGAGTACCTAGTCCTTCTTCCTTTTCAGCCACTGTCCTTCCTGAAACTTGAGCCCTCCCTTTTCCTAGCTGATCCAAAAAGCAGGCAAGCGAGGACACTAAGTGGAGAGTCCTGTAACAGCACACGCTGCTGCCTGCAGCAGCTTGTGGGCGGCTGCTGGCACAGGGCAGATCCCCACGCCAGGAGACCAGGACAATAATTAGGTTTTAGCGGTCATTGGAGATGCCTGGGGCCCGACCAAGTAGCAAAATGTTCACACAAGTGTTCGCACAGGCAGCAGTGGCACCACTGACCTCCAGACGTGCACACTAAGATACTTCTCAAGTTCTGTACAGAATAAATGATACAAGCTGGTCCCTGTGCCAGGCAGAGTGAACATCACTACCCTTGTTCTTCCATGCTCCCAGACTTGTTTCTGCATGCTAGCTTTGGTGCTCTGGCCAGCTTAACCTTTCAGTTTATTCAGTGTGATATTGAAGACTCTGCTGGTTTTGGCTGGGATAGAGTTAATTTTCTTCATAGTAGCTGGTATGGGGCTGTGGTTTTGATGTGTGCTGCAAGCAGTGTTGATAATTCATGGATGTTTTCATAGAATCATAGAATAATCAAAGTTGAAAGAGACCTTTAAGATCAAATATCCAACCATCAACCCAGCACTATCACTGTAACTTCTAAAGCACTAAACCATATCTCCCAACACCAGATCCAGATGCCTCAAACACCTTTCAACACTTCTTGCATCACTGTTGAGCAGTGCTTAAACAGTCAAGGCCTTTTCTGCTCCTTACCTCACCAGTAAGAAGCTAGAAGGGGACACTGCTGGAACAGATGACCCCAACTGACCACAGGGATATCCCAGATCATATGGCAACATGCTCAGCATATAAAGCTGTGGGGAGAAGGAAGGGGGGAAAGTTCAGTGTGATGGCATTTGTTTTCCCAAGTCACTGTAATGCATGATGAAGCCTGACTTTTCTGGGGATGCCTGATACCTGCCTGCTCATGGGAAGTGGTGAATGAATTCCTTGGTTTGCTTTGATTGTAGAGTATCATCATTTATAAATGGTAAGGATCACTATGCTGTTATGAGGGGAAGGATATTTTTTCAGCACCTTTTGGTGGTGAGACTATAGAAGTGCCTTAGAACTTGCAACAGCTGGGGTAAAAGATGCTTTGTTGTTCTCTGGTAACTGAAGCAAAGGGATTTTGCTGTGGAGTAATTTACTTAGTTACTGAAAAAAACCCCATCTGACATCTGTATTAGATGCCAGAAAGCTGATGCCTGACATTTTTTAAAGAATTGGCCAAAGTATCTTAGGGATATATATCCTCTATTTTCTTACCCCTGTTTTTGACTCCTTTGTTGCACCATCTGTTTTCACTGCAAGCTGTAACAAACTTCTCTGCAATCTGTCCTGCTGCCATAGAGCTGAGATAAGCATAAGAGATAGAATAATAACATTTGTAGACTAAACCAAAGGTTCTTCTCTCATAGAAACAGTTTTCCCAAGGTTATTATTGTGTTTGCAAACTCTGCTAACCGTGTCGAAATTAGGTTGAAAACGACATTTTTTTTTTTCCAGAGAGAGATCTCTGTAGCCCATAGGGCATTTGCAACAATGCTGCTAAAATAAGAGCATTGTCTGACAGAGCATTCATGTGTTCACAAGTACAGGACAGGCGGGTTCTCAGCCACCAGAGCTGCCATCAAACACATCGTCAGTACTGTTAGGCTCCGATGTCCAGTGCAGTGTATGCTGGATGCACAGCACCCTCTGAGAAGAAGGGGCCCAAGTTTTATTTAACAAAGAGCAATAGAAGTCCAAGAGGGAAGATCCTCAGGTTCTGAGAAAGCTGCCTTAGCTACCAGAGGCTTCATGGACTGCTGCTGCAAGCACTTGGGCTGCCATGGCCATGCCAGCTCCTTCCTCTCAGGGAGAAGTCTGTCAGGAGACTCATGAAATATTTACTCTGCATCCATGCCACATACTGTGAACTTTTGTGTCCCAAGCTATAAAAAATGCAGCATACCTCCCTGTCTTCCATTAAAGGGAATGGTTTTGCAGTCAACTGGTTAACCTTTTCTTCCCCACCCTTCACTTCAAGATGTCTCCCTGCAGCTTTACCTTAACTCAGAAGGAACCCCAGTGCTTAACACAACTTGCAGTAGGAAAGCACTTCTATTGGGTAAGCTTCCTTCAGAAATGACTGGGAGGGATTTCTATGAGCAGTGAAACATTGACAGGGACACTAAAAGTCTTCAACTGAAGCCAGTGGCATACCTGGGTCTTTTGAAATGTGTTTGGGAGAGGCTAAGGGAAGGTGGAGATGTCTTCTCTTGAGCTCTAAACTGCTGTTCATCCCAGATCCCACTTACCACTAGTAAGATGAGGCACCAAGGTTTGTCATTCTTCATTTCCCCTCTAAAAGGGAGATTAATAGAAGGACCCAACAGGACCTACAGGGAGCTGCCTGGTGGGATGTGGACAGGTCTCCTGGGTCCCACTAGATGAGCAGCACAAACCATTGCAGACAGAAAGCAGACCCTGGTGGTTTGAAAGCCAACCAACTGAAGGCTGAGTGAGTGTGCAGTAAGATGCAAGAAAAGGTTGTGAACCATCCAGTGTTAGAAAGGTAATTTTTCCTGGTTAAGGAAGCTTACATAAATTCTGCTTTGCCAGTTACTAATCTGTCTGGAACTTGCTATCCTAATGTTTCAGGTCTCATCTTTGAATGGGGTAAAATATTAATTGGTGACAATATTAAGGAGATTCAGTGGAAAGGAAATTGCCAGGTGCTGCAAACATGTAGAGCATAGAAGCCATCTCTGTCTGGGGTAGTTTGGAAAGAGCTGCCCTGGTCAAGGACAATCTTGTATTGCATGACTAATAAAGACCACCCATATCTCTGTCAAGGTTACTAGCTCCTAATGGCAGCAAAGGATAAGAAGCATCATAAGAGTAAAACGTAACAGTCCCTGGATAACTGTACACTAGTTACTTCCATTGGTGCCCTGCCACCAAGCAGTTCTGAAGTTGCATAAGAGAAACTGTGTCTGTAAAGTAGGAGTCAAATAGTGAGCAAACATCCTCTGGCTGCCAGAATCAAAGTGGTGCTGTCCTGCAGGTATGAGCTAGAAAGTCAAGAAATCCAGCTTCACCCTGTTATATATTTAAAAAGGTATATTTAAGGTATTTAAAAAGTAAGACTGATATGATTCGTAGCACTCAAACTTGTTCACTTTTTGGAATTAAGCATTTTTTCCCTCAACCAGTTTCTAACCAGTAGTTCATTAACTGTTTGGGACTATCAAGTGCTAATTTATGTGCAACTTAACACTTATTTCACTGTTAATGATTATAGTGCTATGGCAGCTCTCTCGACCCATGAACACAAACTAAAAGCAAAAACCAAAAGGCTAAAGAGCTTAGAGAAACAACTTCCCCCCCCCCCCCCCCATAATATATTACATCTTTAAAATAGCCACTGCAACACTCCCTGAGAGCTGTGATGGTGAAACAATAGATTCAGCTCCTACTTTGAAAAGCACTGTCTGCAGTCCAGACTGCAGCTGACTGAACTCATTTGGTGGAGTGGTACTCAGGAGGGTTGGGTGGTAGGGTGGGATGAGAGCTTAGGCTCCTCAATCGGATTTGTTGAGGTGGAAGTGATCCGGCCATGTTTTGTGTTAAGGAATCTGCAATTCAAACAGGAAGGAAAATTCTCTTTCATCACAAACTTCAAAGTGGTTTCCAGTAGTCTCATTGACTGGCTTATTGATTCTGCCTTTTGTTCTCAGAGAGGAAAAGAAGTCCAAGAGAGGTAGGTTGCCTTAAGAAACAAAAGGCTGTACTATGAGTCTCATTTAAGTTCTCTGTGATTATTCATTACTCGACAGCTTGTTTCAAAGCACCTCTTCAGCTATTTTACATGCCTTCATTTCTAATATTGTCCACGATTATCCTGTAATGTCCTGATCTCCTAACTCAAAGCCTCCCCCAACCAAAAGAACTCAAAGGAACGTTTCTGTGTTTTTTAAATGTTTTAACAGCAAACTCTGATAGGTGTCTGCAACAACAGACTCTCACTGCATCCCACCACCTTTCATGCAGCCTGTAGCTGTGTGCAGAGCATGAAAAAATTGTGCTCAGCAGTGTACTGGGAAAACCACGGACATCTTCCTTCCTGTCCTCATACTCTGCAGAATGGTCTCAAGCTCTACCAGATACCCAACTGCAGATTCACTATTATGTTGCCCCTCAGATGCAACAGAGATGTAGTGAGGAACAGAAAAGTCCCAAAACATTAAGTTCAGGTTCCTAATATAATATAATATAATATAATATAACATAACATAACATAACATAACATAACATAACATAACATAACATAACATAACATAACATAACATAACATAACATAACATAACATAACATAACATAACATAACATAACATAACATAACATAACATAACATAACATAATATAATACAATATAATATAATATAATATATAATGATAATATTTGGTGTAGTTTTTTGAAAAAGAAAACAAGTACTCAGGAAAGTTTTTATCTAGAATTATTTGATGGCAGGTTTAATTGCAAACTGGCAAGCCTCTGAACTGGCTATCAGTGCTGTGTAGGGCAACATTCAGAGCATGAAGACGAGTGTGGAGCCTTGCCAAGTGGCAGCAAGTGAGATGGGTAACACCTCCAGAGATCACTTTGCTTGCATTTATTAGAGTTTAGCACCACCTAATGTGTGAGCGCTTCACATTCAAGCACTTCTCAGCCAGGATGGAAACAGCCTATCTGGAGCTAGAGAGAACTTCTGGCATCAGAAAGCACTAAAATTTAATCCCTTGTCTACTCAGCTCCCTATTCTTCCCTTAAGAGGGGAGAAGAATCTAGGAAGAGGACCAGGCAACTCTGCTCCAGGTGAGCACACCTGGGACAGCTGAGAGGCAGAAGAGCCAGCAGAACAGGGAGTCCAAGGACACCACAGATAAGGAAAGTAAGAAAAGGTCATTTTTCACTCAGACAACAGATACAGCTGGGAAGAGTTAACAGTCTTCTCCCCATTGTTTTCATTCTGCCTGACATTTGAAGGCTTAAAAATGACAGATGGCCACTCCAGTCATTTTGGGAGCAGCAGATGTCGAGGGGACCTGTAAAGGATTTCAAGACTGCTCTGAGTCTGGGTCAATTCAGACTGTCCAAAAGCTGCAGGAATTGCCTTAGAAACAACTTTGCAGGGCTTGAGAGATGAATAAAGTACTTGCACTTCTAAATTAAAGCTGCAAGTGTAATGATTCACAATAGCCTGCAGGAGTATGGGGCTATTTTAGCACAAGTAATTCAGTTGAGCTCAGTTGAGTGATATTTCTATGCTTCTAACTTTTCTTTAGCCTCTGAAGGGCTATGATTGGGAAAATATTGTCTACAGTAATACTTTGGGGAAATCAAAATGAATGAGCTGATACACTCTGTACTTCTTCCTCTAATTTTAAAAAATTGCTGTCACAATTAGGATACACAGAGTAGGAGGCCAAATGATAAATTCAGAAAAAGAAGAAAATAGAAAGGGTTTGAGTTTCTGACACATTTGGATCTAAATATACATAAGAAGAGAGGGACTGAAGTGCTGCCCTAATTTGCCATGGGTCTCTGTGTAGTACCTGGGGAGAAGCAAGCACAGAAGTATAGTAGCCTGCTCTCACAACCTCCTCTTACACACAGGCCCTACCTGCAGCTGAACATCTTACCACACCTTTCTCACAGATTACAAAGTCTTCATACACCCCTACTTTGAGGTGTTGGACATTTCTTAAAGCTTAGCACTTGGCTCACATATGGTGCAAACAAATGTTTTGTCCTCTGGCCTGGCTAGGAGCCACTCTTGGCTACAGAAGCCATTATGTTGTTAACATACTATATCTAAAAAGTGAAGAAGCCCAAAGCTTCCATCTGCTTCTCCCCTGCAACTGAGAGAGGACACAAAATAGGCCAAGATGACAGTTGCTTTTCAAAAGACCCCACAACAAGTGATGTTAGGATCAGGAAATACATCCTTGAGGTGAAAATCCACCAGGGTGTCAGGAAAATGGTGAGACCACACCCTGTCCAGCCTAAGTTGATTTTTGAGAACAACCCATTCAGAAGGCAGGCCTAGCAATACCCAGGCACACTTGCAGTTTTACCCTGGGCAGGCATTCCTCAGAGCACCAGAATGCTGTTTTCAGTTGCAAAAGCCACATTATGAAAGCAGGCAAACCTCAGCATCTGCCCTGCCCAGAGTCATTTGTCTTCACTCGCTGCTGTTTCACACAGGAGCCTGGGCATCCCCGGAGCATCTGGAGGTGGTGTCCTACCCAGACCCTCTTCCAGCAAGAGGGATTTCCCAGTTCCCTCTGAAAATGTAATCTTTGGGCTCCCCCAAAGTGACACAAGTCAGCCTTCTTATGATCAAATATGCTCTGGGTTTATCTGTGGGTTGAGCCAGGATAAAGAATGGGGTTTCAAATAAATATAGAAAGTCTCAGCCATACCAGGGTCATTCTAAGTCAGCTTAACAAACAGAGCCTGAATAACCCCCCTGAGAGCACCATCTTCCCTCCACCAAGTGCACCTGCTAGCAAGGTGACTCAGACATAAAATATGAGCTTCAAAAGAATTTTAAATTAAGGGCTTAGAAGACTGTGACTTGTAGCATCTGTATTACTTGGTAAGATTCATTGACCCAAACCTGAGAGATTTTTCTCCCCAGAATCATTATGTTTGGAGTCATCAGAAACTTTAAAATTAGATGACCTCCTAGAGTATATGCTGAAAAAACAAAACACATCTATTATATTAGTGCTAACGCTGCAGAATATATGGTGTTGTAACAAATGAAAGGAAAGTTTCATCTTTGTTAAGTCTAAAGTCAAGTGATTTTTAGCAGGCAGAAATTAATTAAAATCTCTAGAGATAATGATCTGTGTGCAGTTATAGTTTCCTGTATTCCTACCTCTTAAAAAAGTTTGATCCAATCTAGGACAATTCAGAAGTCCCACAGCCCTTTAGATCTTGACAGCTCATGATTTTCAGCTAGATTCTTATAAATATTTTGGTGTTTAAAGCAGCTAATCAGTTATGATTCACGGCAAAATTGTAAGTGACTTTGTAAACCTCTTTCAGGGACATGGCTCTTCTGAGATACAATGCTCTGGACTTTTTAAGTCATTGATTTTGATCACCTTGCCAAAGTACATGAGAAAAATATCTGTGTCCATGTAGATCTTGTCCTAATCATAAATAATTTCAAAGGACTAGTAATACATAGGACAAGGCTTCAGCATTTATTGTTTATGTGACAGAGAAAGCATTATGAAGTTTCATCCTGGCTGATTTTTCTCCCCCTTTTGTAAAACAAAAGAACAAAGTACAAGTGGTTCTACTTATTAAAAAAACCCTTTTTTAGCCTAGATCCTTTACAAAAGTTTGACTGCCTGTAAACAAACCGCTGTAGTTTTTTTAGTCTTTTCAATCAACTCTTTAATAACTATTCTTAAAAACCAGGACTGTGAAACACCACTCATCAAGTCAATATTACAGCTAGAACCAAATCAATTAATGGATTTATAATACAGTACTAGAAAAGCAGTTAATAAAACTACCAGACTGAAAAACATTGGGAAAATTCAAGCAGCACAAGACCAGTTTTTACAAATCACCTCAGCATCCCAGAGCACATTCTGCTCACCAGCTTAAGACAGCAGGCGAGTCTTTTTGAAATTTAATGAAGTTTCACCTTGTCAAAGCTTTTAGTGAAATATTAAACAAGCTCTCAAGAAGTACGTTAAAGCTAAGGTGTTACAGGGCACATCAGTAATCTGGGGTGCAGCATTTACATACCAACTCTGCCTGCATTTCCCAGCTGACAAGCTCCAAAACAGCTCTGGCTCAAAGTCCTGTAAAATACCTCCACCTGAACAGCATTCCCTGATAGAACAGTCTGCAATTTTTCTTTATTTTACTATAAAAAGGGGCACCCATCTTTGTCCAGGAGTATGTACACTCCCTGCAGATGCTATTATAAGTCTTTTTTAACTCAGCCCAAGAGCAACCCCAATAGCAAACCAAAGGCTGTTGAAGCCTCTTGCTTCAACAGCATCCTCTAAAGCCCAGGGCCTTCTGACATGTTCTGCCAACGTTATCTCCCAACAAAGCTAAAAACAAAAAGGGAAAAACAATAATAAGACAAGCATAATCTATGTACCAAGGATTATGAGCATATAACATGCACCTTTGTCCTCAAACACTGTCTCCCACAGATACACAGGGCCATTTGCCTCCTGAAGATTGTTTGCCCCCATAGAGCTCCTTTCTGTGAAGTCCTCCCTGTATATGACATCCCCCAAGAGGAACACAAGGTGATGCTAATGGAGATGTAATGGTCTATTAAGCCCTCTTTAATTAGTGTGGGATTACACAACTCGGGAGAAGAATTTCATTAGATGGTGCAAATGAGAGAAGCATTATGGATAAGCACATGACCTCACTATATTGCTGCTTTGAGAAAAAAAAAAAAGAGAGTGGAATAGCATAAAGCCTGGATTAACATTTCCTTTACCCAGAGCATATTTTCAGTTCCCCTTCAGAGGCAGAGCCCTAGAGTGAAGGGGAAGGTTATGCCAAATGCACATCTGTACAAGAGCAGGACTATCACTGTGTATCTTCTCCTGCAATTTAAATGTACTCCAGACCAACTTCCCAAAAGTTTGAAATTCAAGCTTCAACACACTGAAACCCAAGTATTCTCCTTAAAAAAACCCTCATGTGATCTTTTGTGTAAGACTTTTATTCTCATCTTACATCAAAACAGAGCCTGGAATGGAGATGAATCAAAGAGACACTTTCTATTTATACTATTGCTGTAGATGCATTTGGAGATGAAATTATGCAAGTACAAAATTGTGCTCATTTCAGTCTCTGTACAAGAGAATGGGATGTAAAATTAGGATAACAACCTTTAAGAACAGCTACTGTGAATGAAGTTCAACTCAACGGATCTTTGAAAGAGAAGTTTTTCTTCAGAAACTATCAAATCAGAAGGACTTGAAACTTTGCAATAATCCTAAGGAAATTGCAGCAGTGTGTTGCAGAACACCATTGCCTTTAATAACAGCTTGGTGGATTTGCTTATTGCTGGCAGTGGCTGGAAACTGGAAATCTTGTTAGTTCTCTGCATTGCTACAGCCTGGTTTGTAGTGAGAGAAACCTGCCCATTGCTGCCCCTTTGGTCTGATCAGGTGGAAAGCAAATGCTGATGGGCTTTGTCAATTAATTCCTCGGCATTATGGCTTACATTACTTGTAATTGTTACGATTAATATATGTGGCGCATGGAAAATTGTACCAGAATAAACTGATCCTACCGTTGCCTTCAGTCTAACCTCATATCACTTTGATTTTTGGGGCTGGAAGGTTTAACAGCAGGCAGAAGTTGGCTTTGTTTTTATGTCAGTGAATAGTTCAAGAGCATATTTTCCCCTCCATATTTTTTTTCTTTTTGCTTGTACTACCACCTTTAAAAAACCAAGTTAATAGAGATTTTGTTTTTCATTGTTAATTCTGTATTCAAAACTCATAATTCCAGTAAAATGTAAACTTCCCCAGCTCAGGAAGATTGTGAACTCAAATCCTATATAAACACAAGACATTTTAAGTCATTAATATCCACTTTTTTTTTTTTTAATGCACTTCTCATGTAATGCACTTTTAATTTTGATTTAGTAACTCCATTGCTGCACTCCTGTAATGAGGCAGAACCAAACTATGCCAGATGCTGTATAAAGAGAAAATAATTCCTAGTTTAAATAAGTATGTAGTGCAGTTCGGGTAAAATATTGCATGTCCCTGTCCCTGATTGTCGCCATAAGATGCCAGGATTCAGCAGCAGAGCCTGAAACAGCCCCAGCAGCCCCACTCCCCCTCTGCCAACTGCTGCAGCAAATGCTCCTTTTGCCTGAAAGGGCTCTTGTCTTTTCAGGGCTGCTGTTCCCTCACTGCTCAGCAGTGACAACGATGGTGCATTTTACAGCATAAACCAGAGGATTGTTCTGTGCTGAATATTAACATATGATGATGGTGCATTTTAAAGCATAAACCAGAGGATTGTTCTGTGCTGAATATTAGCATATGGCTTTTGACATCTGGTCCTCTAAGAGCAATAAACTGCCAATCAGGAGGCATATTGGATACAAGCATATTTTTTATCACTACCCTTACTAATCACCAAGATTACTCCCGGCTTGGCAATTGTGACTGACAAACACACTGAACCTATTCAAATATCCTCATCCATATTCATTTCCTTTTAAACAAATTAAATTCTCATGTAAAATAATCCTCAAATTCTCAAAAAAGCTGTTTGTTTTTTACGTAGGTGGCATGAGTTCAAAGACATCTGGTTAAATATGCATAATTTCTTAAGAGCAAAAATTACAGCTTTTAATGGTGTTTGCCTTTCACTTCATGAAAATCTCTTTTAATGTCACTAGAGATCTTTGGAGCCTGGACAGAAGTTTCCTTTTCTAGCCCAGGGGGGTAGAAATGTCATCATTTTCAGAGCACAGCTGCTTTGTCAAGACACGGTGGCACACAGAGTTTGAATAACAAACACTGAATTCCTGCAAGCATTTCTAAATCTCCTTTGATTAAAAAAATCCCAAACCCTCAAACCTAAAATAACAAGCTATCAAGGAGGAGGACAGGATATGGATTATCATCCATCCATCCTGAATCTTTACACTTTTGGGGAAGGAAATGGGTTTTTCAGAAAGTGACCTTCAGCAGCCAGTAAATACACATCAGAGGAGGCTGCTTTTCAGTGGTTGTCTCTCAGAGGTGAGAGAAGGACATGAATTTTAAGCAGAGATTAATCTAATGAGCCATTGTATTAATAATAAGAAAAAATCTTCAAGCTAAACTGAATTGTTTCAGGGAGCCAAAGGCAGATGAAATTGAGAAGATGAAATAAAACAAAAGTGAAAAGTGGTTAAGATGGATTTGATTGAATTGCTATTTGGCATGAAAACCTTAGCCCCTTGTCACTTGGAAAAATAAAGAGAGAACAGAGACTCTAAGAAAAACTTCATAAGGACAATTCTTGCAGTAAGGAAGAGTTGAAAGGAACCAAGAGGAATAGGTATGGCTGTATAGTTGTAACATATTTTCGCTTGCATATAGTATGGGCACATTCTTACTGTTATATCATGGCTCACAAACCAATGGTTAAAAAGAGTCAAATATAAATAAAGAGTAATCAAAGCAATGCAGTATGATTTGATACAGTTGGCTCCTTTTCCATCTTTTGGTAATGTGTCATCTCTTTCTGGTATGTGGGTTTCTTCATGCTCTTGTTTTTGGATTTTTTTTTCTGAATTGATTTAAAAATTCCCCTACTACCTACAGGTAATAGGTAATTTTGTTCTAAAATTGTTTCGCTGGCTTGACTGTGGCAGCTCACTCAGAAGACTGTTCTTCATTAGGAACATGGATATCTATATTTAGCTTTACACAAAATAATTTTATAGTACAAATTAATTGTCTGGAAGAGTTCCTTCTTTGTATGTTTATAAGATTATAAATATTCCTGAGAAACAAATATTGGATTATAGATTTTCAGGGTCTGTGCTTTCTTGCTACAATAAACTGTAAAAGGAATGATAACGGAATCCTGTAGATCAAAAAGGCAGCCCAGATGCCATTTTAACAATTTCAGAGCATTGTCATGACCTTATAAAATGACTTAGGAAATTGCACCAATGTGAGAACCACCTGTGATGTTCACTTTATGTTGCTTCGTCTTATGTTCCTATGCTCTAGCATGCATAGAGAAGAATAACATGCCATTTTGCAAGTAGCACATCAAAAGGAGATGGTGATTCTGTGGACTTATGTCTTCCAGCTGCTTTCCCAAGTGCATACTTTGATGTCTAATCAAGGGTCAGTTTATGCTCCACTCTTTATTCTGGGTAAAAGCTCTACTAGACTCTCTCTGATCTTTTCTTATTTTTGCAAAATGTATGGGAATTTCAGCTCTTTGAAACTCCTAGTGTGTCAAACAAATTCAGACTGAAGGAAATAATGGTAGAGATATTTGCAGTCCTGCAAACTTCACTTCTACAGAAAACCGAGACAAACTGTGCAGGTTCAAGTCTATGAGATTATTCCCTGGTGGATTCTACTGGAAAATATGATGCAATTCAAAAAATATCTTAGAATGCCATTAGACACATATTTTCTACAGTCTTTATCCTCACTAACATTGCCATTACTTAAACAGTAAGAATCAGTAGATGAAGTTTTCCAGAACTTAGCATGAGCCAGAGCATACGAGACTGTGCAGAATATTGCCCTACACCCCTGAAAGCTGTCAACGGACCTGACAAAACCTGATCACTGACAGTGGTAATGAATATTTAAAAACCAATACAGCTTTCTTGTTTCTTTCCCAAATCAAGACAGCTCTGTAGAACAAAAATGAATCCCCATTTGGTGTTTTTGCTTCCTCTGGGACTCAGAACAGGCACAAGTCCTCCTTCAAGCAATTCTTCCTTGGCCCCTAGCTTTTAATGCGGCGGTCTATGGGAAGCTTTGGAGGCTGCAGCCGCTCTCAGGGCTGCAGGCAGGCTCGAAGGCACTGCTGATGGGTGATTAGCTGTTTGGCCGGGCTGGGATCAGCGCAGGTCCCAGCGATGCGGAGCCGCTGGCAGTGCGGCAGCATCACCGCACGATGGCACAACACACACAGGAATGCGACTGCAGCCTCCTGCCGAGCAGCAAAGGCAGAGAAAACAGCCTGCTTCCCTCCCCTGCTTCAGCTGCAGAGTTTATTAGGCTACTGAGGGGATAAAGCTAATAAAAACCAGAAAGAAATTCAATCTTCCTAACTGGGAAAGGAAGAATACCACTAAGCCTGTTGGAGAGGTGGGGAGCATTGGCTGCTATGTACTGCACATCACAAGTGGCCAACAGGGATATTCTGGATTTAAAAGTAGGACTTCAATCAGAAGTAACAATTTTGTCCCCTCTTCCATAAGGACAAATCCTTGGAGGCTGAATTGTTACACCTCCTACTTATGAGAGAATTTGCTACCCAGATGACTGGTGGTTAAAGCAGCAAGGTTTGATTGACAACCAGCAGTCAATCAAGCATTACACTAATCCTATAATTCTATTAATAGGTAGACAGACAAAAAGGCATAAGGAAGAAGGGAATGAAGGGTGGGTATTTTTCATTGTTTTAACCGCCGTTGGTAACTAAGCACCACAGTGGGATGGGAGACAGAACTGGAAAAGTGAGATAGCTACTGGGTTGACAGTTTAGTAGGTAAAGCAAAAGCCAAACACACAAGCACAGCAAAACAAGAAATTCCTTCTCCACTTCCTATGGACGGATAGGTGTTTGGCCATCCCCAGGAAAGCTGGGCTCCATCGCATGTAACGGTGACTTGAGAAGACAAATGTCATCATGCTGAACATCCCCCACTTCTTCCATGCCCTAGCTTTGTGTGCTGAGCATGTCACCATATGGGATGGGATATCTCTGTGGTCAGTTGGACTCAGCTGTCCTGGCTGTGTACTCCCCCAGCTGTGTACAGCCTCCTTGCTGGTGGGGTGGGGTGAAGAACAGAAAAGGCCTTGACTCTGCCTAAGCTCTGCTTAGCAATAGCTAAAACATCCCTGAAATATCAACACTGCTTGCAGCACAAACCAAGAACACAGGCCCATAGTAGTTACTATTAACTCTATTACTAAATTACATCTATCCCAGCCAAAACCACCACATTCTTACCGAAAGCTAAAAGCTAGTGGCTCTTCAAGCTAGTGATTGGAATACAACTAGCAAGAGATGTAGAACATTCAACCAGGAAGTCGTCAAATGCTCTTGCTTTTACTCATGGATTTTTTTTAACCTTGTGGAGAGCAAAGACAGAGGGCATCTGTCACCAACCAGATTTACATCTAGGCATCAGGCAACAACACAAGAAGAGTAATTTCACTACCTACCTCCCCACTAGTCCTAAGATGACCACATCACAGTCAATGTTCCTGACTTCTTAGAGACAAGATCTGCACATAAAGATGACCTTGCTGGCTAATAGTTAGCAAGTTAAGAATTATTTTAAGATGGTCAAGGTGAAATATTTAATACTAAGTAAAATTCAGGACTGTTTGTTCTGCCTAGTTTAACAATCCATTTCTGGAGCTTCTAACATTAAATGAAGTGTCTCTTCTCCTTCTTCATACTATTTGTGAAGGACTCATCTTGCAGCAGGGAGTTAAATTGGGAGTCAGAATCAATGGTTTATTAATAATTTCAATCTAATTAAGCAGGTACAAGGGATTGAGGAAAATTCTGAGGAAAACTGGAGCTCTGATGATCACACAGTTACCACACTTATGACTTCAGAAACTTTCCTAGTCCCAAAGCAAAGCCTCTACTATTTTTGGTCCTGATGCATGATCAAGGCACCATGAAGTGACATAGCAAGGACTGCTGTTTGTAGGTGCCTCATTTTTCAAAAAGTATTCAAAGATTCAAAAATCTTCCATGTTCCTCAGGATTTACTGAGAGATCAGTTAGGAACAGCATGCAACTTCTGCAACTGGCACTGTGACAGCAGGGAAGTCAACTCTGTTGCTGCTAATCTCAAAGCCCTTGTGTGTACCCAGCTCACTGCTCCACTACCACTTTTCATATGTGAAGAGCCGTGGTGCTGCATGCTCTCTCCCTGGGAAATGAGACTTGTTACTCATGGTAACCTTTATCTCTGTGTGACATTTGAGCCGTGAGGAATGGATGGCAACCCTTTCATTGCTGTGCTTGCGCCTTTCCTTGGCAAAGTGTCAATCAATTCTGGGTTGTGCTGCTTCTGCTGCCGTTCTGGCATACTTCACAGGAGGCACAGAATTACAAGGTTTACAGGATGCTTTATCCCTGCAGACAGTCTTTCCCTATACTACCTCCTGTATTCCTCTCCAGTTAGTATAAAAGAGAGCAGAAGCTCCTATCTGCTTCTGCTGGGCATGCGACTGATCTGCTCACCTTGCTCTCCTTCAGTACTTCTGTGACCTTGTTTTCACACACAAGATCACTAAGGCTGTTTTTTCCTGTTTTAAGGCTTGTCTGTCTATCTGTGCCAGTACCTAAAAGCTTTCAGTCTTTTCCTTTTTACTAAGCACCAATCTAATTATTAATGAGTCCCTTTAAAGTAATTTTTTTTTTATTGTATCAGTTATTAGCAGGGGACTAAACTTTGTCATCCAGGAATTTCCTTTTAGTCTTACATTTCTGTTCAGATGAAAAATTTTTGTCAAGCTATATTGGAATTGTAGCCACATCCTGAATCTGAAATTTGCTTCATCCAAAGTACAATGAACTAATTTTAAGTTCTTGAGCCCCTCACATCATACTCAAGTTTTCATTCTATTAAAAGGGATGAAAACTCATCTGAATCTCTCTGAAAGCTAATGTGGCTGGTTCAGATTCTGAAATGGGAAAACATCCTACAATTTTGTATTGATAAGAAAGCTTTAAATACAGTTACAGTAAATGGATAGCATACTTCTTTTACACTGCATCTCTCCAATGTCTGTCTGCACACAGAGTGAAAACTACCTTTGGTAGGAAAGGCAAGGACTTTTTTCCTCCCTAGAAAGCTCTAAGAACAGTAAATATGGTAAAAATATACACATTCTGGTTTGTCCTTTCTGACACATGCCATAGACCTGTCCCTGGAAATTCTGTTTCATTTAAAAATTCACATTTTTTTAAGGTAAAATTTAAATTCAAGTAATTGATACAATGAATGCTCCTGAGCAAACCCATAATGAGAGAAAAAGAGCATTAGATATCCAGCTCAGCTGGTACTACTCACATTCTGGATTTTGTGTCTTGAAACACTTTTATTTTAAAGCCCCCACTCTTGAGCCAAAAAAGCTTCAATTTTCGCTTATTTTTAAAGTTCATTTTTACAGCTGTAAAAAGTAGCTGCAAGAATGTGATCAAATACAATAAAAGTTACAAGTCAAAGTAAAATGCAAATGAAAGGCAGCCAGAAGGGATTTGCTTTCAGAAGCTACTTGTGTGGTTTTTGTATGGCTGGAATTGGCAAAACAATTTAAAACACAGAAATGCCAGCCAAGGCACTATGTGTTCAAATAATTGTGTCTTGGAGTGACGATCCCCCAGGGACAGGCTCAGGAGGGCTCTGCTTGGAAGGGAAAAGCTCTGGTGGAAAGCTGATGTCTTGGCAAGCAAGGGGGCAATCTAGTCCAATTTCCACATCTCCAGAGGCCTCCCATGGATTTACTATGGCCCCACCAAGTGAAGGAACAAGTGGGCTTTTCAGTTCTACATATGCAGCAACAGGACTCCAAGGACCAACCACAGAGGTCCAGCTCAGTACATTTCCTTCCTTCCCACCCACATGGGTAAAGGTTTTTTCTCTCCTTCTGTGCCTCTCCCAGAACAGACTCCCTGGAATAAAACGAAAATTAGTATGAGAGTGCTGTGCTCTGGCTACCAAAGAAAATCCCACAGGCAGGGGAAGTTCTTTCATTTGTCTCCCCAGACCATATTGACCGTCATTTCTAGAAAGTTTTGGTGACATAGAAAGAGCAAAGCAGGAACAGAAAACACCCACCTGCCAGAGAGAATCCAAGAAAGGATAATCATTTGGTGATCTTAGCAGGAAAAAGGGGTGAACTTCCTGTACAAGATGACCTTGTTGGTGGGTTAGAAAGGACCACCATTTTCTTTGACACTGCAGGCTTATTTTCTGTGTTAGCTCAACAGGAGGCCTGTCAGAACCATTAAGCAAATAAAAATACCCAATCATATTTTAAAATCTCATGATTTTCAGGACCTGATTCATGATATGTACTTGCCTGCAGTTAGTCAGGCTTTATTCTGACACATCCCTAGATCTGATCTTCTGCTCACTTTGGAAGTTGGGTCTCTGCTTTCTGCCTGCAAGAAGGGTTCAGTTGCCCTCAGTCCTATCTTTATGCTTCCTTTCCTTACCATAAAATTGTCCACCCTAGTCCTGGAGGCTGTGAGATATGGCAAGGGTCTGCAACATCAATCTTAAAAGTTTAAATAAGCAGGTGTCTCCATTGCAGCACATGGCAATCTGGCACCTAGTCAGAGAAGGAGCAAGGTGTACAAGTAGGGCTGAAAACAGCCCCCAGATACTGGTGCACACTGAATCTCTGTACCTGGAAATCTTTCAGGCCATTGCTGTAACAGTATGCCTCCTTCCCACCTCCTGCAGTGTGAAATATCTCTTCAGAGCTTTACTGGCAATGAATGTTACCATGTTGTTGTGAGCCTCAGGCCAGTGCTGTAAAGGTCAATGTAAATAGCTTCTTAGTTACCCCTCAAAGACTTCAATAAAGCACTCCAATAATGAAGTTGCTCTCATATAGCCTCTTCCCCTAGCAATTCAGGCCAATGTACCAGACTGCCATACAACAGAAATGTCACTGACATCTGGCAAAACTGATGAGTTCATGATTCTAAAACAATTCTAGGTCATTCCAATGACCTGCACTGATAGCCTCAGTCCTGCTCCCCCTTCCTTCTGATAAAAAAAAGGGAAATAGAATTTGTCTTAAGATATTATAACATCTGGATTTCCTGAGGGAATAACCACCCTTTTCAGCATAGGGGAAATGCAGCAAGGTCAGGAAAGGCTCTCTCGGTAAGGGAAAGCCAAGGGAAACACACTATGTTGTGTTGCTGTGCTGAGTTTTAGCTTCCTCTTGAATAGCTCTGAGGATTTTTTTAAGCATCAGTGATGGGATTGCTGTATTTACGATCCAATCAGTAACTGTGACCCATTAAACTAACATCCAGAATTAGTCACTGAAAGCAACTTGGGAAGTTAACCACAGAGCAGTTAAAGGGAACTGATGTAAAGGCTCAAACAATTCACTACTCAGAGTTCTAAAGTGTCTTTCACCCCCACTTTTTTTTCCTGAATCTTTCTGCCAGATAATTATGTAAGAACAAAAGTGTCTTATTTTGCAAAGCATGAGGAGTAAGGAAGAGATTTAAGGCTACCTGACTGAAGGAATGACACACTGGAGATACTTCAGGATTTGGTTCTTAAAAAATTAAACCTGATTGACCTCAAGTCCCACAGAGACATTTAACATTTTATAACTGGAGACTGAAATAAGGCAACTATGTTTATCTAGGATCGGCTCTTTTGAAACGAGCAATTGATCTGTTTTCATGCTGTGGGAATGGGAAAAAGTCTAAGGAAAGGCTGTGGTACTTGAGAAAGATTTGGGTACCTCATACAGAAGGCTGGTATGTATTAATGTGAATAGATACTTATCAAGTCTAACTGTAAAACTGGCTCTTTTATATCACTGGTTATTCCTGCTTTTAGCTACAAAGATTTATTGGGAAACATATTTTTCAAGGTATTTTAGATACTGTCAATTCTAATCCATCCAGAAAACAGAATGGCAGATATATGGAAAATAAAAAATTAGCATCAAAAGGAGAAAATAGTATTACTGTAACATTAAAGGTGGAATTAACTCTATCATGTCAGGTCCGTACAGTATCTGCTAGATACAAATGTCTAAGTGCAGTCTATAAATAGACTAATACATTAGTCTAATAACACCTTCCTACAACCCCCAAAAAGTGGAGATCCTAGTCCATAAATGTATTCAAGGCAACACGTAAGGGGAACAGTAAGGTAAAGTCCATGTGCACTGGATACCATTAGATCTCCATGTTAGAATGGTCTTTAAACCTCTAAGTCAATATCTTTATGTTAGACTTGAATTCTAGGTGATTAAGCCTGGTTTGGGATGTGGGCCACTGTTACTCAGGTGACACCTCTATCACATGGAGGGTGGACTGCAAGCAACTGAAGCAAAAAAGCAGAAGTTTGATTCTGTGTAGTTTCCCTTTCAATTTCCAGTCATCCTCACTTTCTGATTCTTGGGCCCTTTTGCCATCAAATCCAAAGCCTTTCAAAATGCTTGCAAAACCATGTTTTTCATTGAATTTACATTTCAAAGTCTCATGGCAAAATGTTGACCTCACATAAAATTTGATAGTACTGAGGGATAAATTTGAAGAGGATTATAATTCCACAAAAGTTAATAATTAGATGAATTAGTCCAATATCTCTGACAGTGATGCTAAAATAGGCTTCATTAACATTATTAACTTTAGCAAAGCTAAAGCAGTTTATTTACTTCAATGCATACAATATTATTTGTAGACTTCTCAAACAGCAGTATGATGGTAGTATAGTACCTAACAGCATTTGATGTGTGCAAAGTGCTTAAAAAAACTTTTGAAATATCTTTTAAGGAAGGAAGAGAAGATGAATGATCTAGTTTATGTAAAGAGGAAGTAAATGAGAACAAATAAGTGGAGCTGAGTAAATAACTCAGAACTAATACTTTATTTCATCTATTCAGCCCTACTTCTTTTGCTCATGGGATCCACTGAAATGAAGAGATTTCCTCAAACCTATTTATCATATGAACTTGATAGCTTAAAGAAAGCCTACACAGCAGTGGGACCAGGAGCATTAGAAGCTCAGGCTTCATTGAAAAGGTGTGAATGGCTGGGGAAATCAGATTGTGTTACTTCTGTTCTCTCATTAACTAAACAGACAAAGAGTCCAGCACCAGTAATTCTCAACTTGGCAGATAAATGCCAAGTATTATCAATATGTATTGTCAACCCTAAAAACCCCCTTGGCTGTGACTAGAGCCTACTGCTCCAGGGTATTTACAAACACATAACAGAAATACTGTTTGTCCTCAAGGCTGTCTACACTGTTGGGGTCAATCCCAGGATGCTATCAAATCCTATATCCTGGTCCACTGAAATACATCCAGTAAATCGCTTTCTCTCTAGCTCAATCCCTCTTTTGAATTCTTGTTCTGCTTAGCTGTTGCACGATGTATGTGGCAGCATATCCAGAGCTTTCACCCATTCTTTGAGCCTCCAGCTCAAGCAGGACACTGCCAACAATGCCAAACTCCCTGTTCTGATTTCTGTTTTACAAACTCCCTGTTCTGATTTCTGTTTTACAGCTCATTTTCTAAATCTGCTACAACTAAATTAAAGGGCTTCTAGAAGAAAAAGCAAATAAATATGCAGGCTGATACTCTGAACAGCTCTTCAGTACTTAAGAGCTGAGATACACCTCTGCAGTACTTTAGGAAAGAAAAAGAAAAAGCCCTAAAACCCCAGAAAGAATAACCTCTAACCCAACCCTAAATACCAATACAAGCTCAGAGTCTACATGCTAAAGCACTAACCCTCTGCTTCAGGTTGACCCTAGTGATAGTCCTTATGACTACAGCAGTTTTCTTGGATGAAATATGTTTCAGAAACAAAACTTTGGGGAAAAAAAGGTGATGCCGAGCAGTTTCATTTGCCAGTGATGTTTGTGAATGCTGATGCACTCGGCCCCTCTTGGGCACCAGGCTCAAATAGATGTACAAAGAGTAAGGGTAAACAAGGAAGCTCCTGTAAATACTCATCCACACAAACTTTGGAAATTCACTTGTTAAAAGTGCATGTGGGCATAAAACTGGACACACATGGCATGAAGATATAAGAGGTACACAGGGAGAGTGAAAGTGAGTAATGGAAAAGGATACTGCATTTGCTGCAAGGACTACACTTACAGTTGCAATTCATGATTACCAGCAAATGATGGTCTATTTGGAGAAAAGGAACTACAAAGTAATGCAAATAGAAAAGAACAACAATAATAAAACAAACAAACAAAAGAATTCAAGGCTTAGTTGCATCAAATTTTTTCTTCCTCCAGCTCACTCTACTCTAAACTCTTACCTTCCAAGCAGTCAGACATGTTTAACTTTAGTCTGAATTGAGCCACTGCACTCAATTGCCTGAGATGGGTACTTTCCTTATCATATAAATCAGAACACATTGAAAACAATGGAAGAATTCCATTGGCTTCAAAGAAGACAGGGCTGATTGCCTGTTGTTAAAGAAACTGCTTCATTTGCTCTGCACAGCTAAGCCTACCCCATCTCTGCACTGTGGGAACATTGGTCAATTGACCTCAGATGCCAGGCTGCTTTCTTCCTTGTACACGACATATCTTCCTTGTCAAGGGATTGTGCAAATCAATCATTTCTTCAGGTCATGTCACAAACTTCTGAAATTGTCCTAAATCCTATTAGTTGTTGCCTGGAGCACAATCAGCCTAAATATCAAAGGAGGTGATAAAAAATATGAATTTCCCCTCCCTATGGACAATTGAGTTTTGAATCAAATTCAGCCATAATGAAAAGTGTTTCTTTTTTTTTTGCGTGTGTGAAAATCTAAAAAATATTCCTATAGGCCAACTTCTGAATTTGTATTTTGAGGTAGCTTTCATAGTAAACTAAAATGTAATCACAAATTTCAAAATCAAGAGTTTGCTTCCCAAGTTTCAATGAGACCTTTTTCCCTGCTTGATGAGTTTCATGGGTTTCCCAGGAATATTAATGCTCTCAAGGAGCTCAGTGTCTGCTAGGAGCTTGGCAACATACCTGAAAAAGCACAGATGGGACTAATGGGGAGCTCGTGTGGGGACAAATGATTCAGCCTCCCAGAGGGAGGCACCTGCATTTGGTTTCTACATGCAAGTCTCCAGATGTGTGCTAGGTGTCCGAGCCCTCCCTGCAGTCAGTAAGAATAGGATTCAAGTGCCTAAAGTGTCACTGGAGATCTCCTAGTTTACCACCCTCCTGCGCTCCACATGCCACTTCTGAAGGATTTGGGTAGCCTTGCATCCTGGGTCACATCTTCCAGGCCCACAAGGATGTCTTAGACACCCTGGGGTATTTCAAAGAACCCTAAATGGTAGGACTTTTGAACTCAGGCTGCAAGTAAACAGAGTGAAGATGATAAAATAGACATCCTACATTACACACATTGCTTCAGTTTGTAAGAATAGGTAAAAAAGATTAACATTACCAAATACAAAACATATCTCCATCCCCAGATGCAGCCTGGGACTCTCAGACCTACATGTGATAGAAGTGTTTGGCAGGGTTGTAGGAAGAATCCACATTTCTAGAGGCTTGCTGTGAAGTTTCTGCAGTAATCCAGAATCGCACTGGCCTAGTCTGTGATAAACCAGTTACAATATGGTGGTACCCAAAGAAACAAAGCACAGGGAAGCTAAGTTGTGATTTTTCCTCCCGTTTTGATCCCTTTGGGATGCATTTACTTCTAATCCACCCAAAGCATTATCAGATCTCCACTTACAGGTGTTTTTGACACAGTCCTAGGCCACTGTGATGTCTCTTGCACTGTCTGGAGGCCTTGCCATCCTCTATAGCCTGTTTACTTGCAAGGCATTTTTTTAAAGGTCCCTGGCACTGTGCCCATTCTCCTTTTATAGCTTCTCCAGCAAAACAATGTTGGAGGTCGTTGTGAAAGGAACTGGTCAGAACAGGGCACGCTTAATAACAGATTTCAGGAAAACAGGCTGAAGTTTTAAAAAAGCAATCCAAGATCTGATTGATTTATCAGGGTCTGTCATCAAGCTTCTGCCCTCCATGAATCTTTGCTAAAACAGGGCTCTCACAATTTAAGGGACAGAGGCTGAAGGCAGCTCTTCAGACAGAAATGAGAGAAATTTCTTGATCAGTATGGGCAACTTTTTTCTTTCTCTCTCTATCTCTTTTTATTTTTGACAAGGTTAAAGTAGGAGTTTCTTGCTCTCTGCTGATGGCAAAGACCTACAGCAAAACCACTCATGCCTATCCTTGCAGAATACCCATGCCCTGTGGAATAAGGTTTCCCACCATCGTTCCCCAGTAGGAAATCTGGTGCTCCTGGCACTGTCAGCTCTGTTGTTTTCATGGGTACTTGAAAAATGTTTAATACTGAAATGCAACATTTAATCTGGTGAAATGTGCAGCAAAACCTCATTGTGGGTTGTGCAGATACTTCTCAAGGAATTTACATTAACTTAATCTTGCTAAACTCTTACAAGATCCTACAAACTGCACCATGGGAGACTTCTCTGCTGGCAGCCTTTTATATTAAAAATGCATCTTTACAGAAAGCCTTTAATTTGAATCCTTAATCTCATGAATGGGTTAGCTTTTTTTTTTTTTTCTCCTTAGCACTGTCAGACAGTACAGCAGCCTCTTGTCCATCCTTAACCTTGGGGACAATGCAGCTCAGTAGAGGTACAGTGCAGCCTGTGCATCTGTGTCGTTCTTGTTGGAGGATGGGTTTCATGGCTGTGACAGTTTGTTGCAAGGAGTCAAAGGGACAGCACAGATTTCAAGAGCCAGCAAAGTTCTTATGATGGCCCTTGAAATCCCCAGCAACTTGGAGGAAAGTCTTGTCCTCTTTATTGACCTTGTCACTTAACTTTTCTACCTGCTACAGTTCAACAGAAGAGTAAAAGCTGCAATAAAAAGGATTTTCTAATTGAATAGGAAAATGATATCACTTTACACTAAGTGAAGCCCTGGGTACAACTTCTTGCTCATTTTGGAAAGGGTGAAATGAATCCTTCCAGTGCATTTCAGTAGTACAGTGGAGCCTTGAAAGGTTTGGGACCTACACCTGCATGTGGGTTTTCAGAGAGACTCGGATAAGCAGCTCCCTTGTAGATGCTTTTAGGCAACTACTCAGAAGAGCACAGTTTGCTGGGCTGCATCCAAACCATATTAATTTGGCAGTATGGCTGTGGGATACATTTTGAGCTGGCTCTGGTGGTTGATACCGAGCTCTTGAAAATTTGGCTTTCTGTGACTTGCCCAAGGTCACAGTGGAGGTCAGTGCCAGAGATGAAAAGTGGACTCAGACCTTGAAAGAATTTGATTCTGGCTATTAACCAAAAAACACACTCTCTTCCATTAGGAACAAAGTACTGAGCCCACAGAAAGCACCTAAGACCTAAGAACCCTATTTGGATCTGGTCATCTCTACTGAAAAATGAAATGGGCATATATATACAGTATGTCCTATTTCCTCTTAAGGTTTCAGCTGATTAAATGAAAGCAATGTGAGAAAACCTGCCGTAGGCCACAGCGTCTTTTAGGGCTGTGCAAGGAAAAAACCCTTATAGCTTTTAATAAGCTCATGAGATTTTACCCTCTGTAACCACTAAATCCATCACTTTGCAACATTGAAGATAATTTATGATTGCCTCAATTGTTTCTTTTATTTATGGGACATTTTTAGTATGGAATTTAATCAAAGAGATTAAATGTCATACTACCTATTACCTTGCTGTTAAGATATTAGTCCTATAGAAAGACATATCAAACTCTGGATTAATCATACAAGAAAAGTAGTATGATGGCAATGCAATTGCTTTAGGATTCATGATTTTTTAACTTATTTAATGGGGACAGAAGTTGAGATGTCATTGCCTCTTGCAGCATGCTTGTTGTTTTTCAGAATTAGGAGGGGATATGAAAATAACCAGAGTTAGGTCTTGATTTAACAAAGTGCTTGGTATACACTTAGCTTTAATGTGCTTGCCTTGACTCCAGTGAGACTTATGCCTGTGTTTAAGAGCTGTGTAAGGCAGGATTAAATCACATGCTTAATTTTAAGCATCCACTTAAGTGCCTCTTGGTAGGTAGGGCTTCAGTAAGTTAAGTTACATATTTGACAGGTTTGCCAGCTTAATAGGATAATTTCAAAACTAAGAAAAGGGAATGAATATGGTGCCTATATTTATATTACACTTTCTATACAAAATGGTTTCCCAAAGCCCTTTATTAACCATAAACTGAACTACATTTCAGCGATTGATTTCAAAGTCTTTTCTACTGTTAGAACATAGCACTTAGAAACCTGGTGAGAGAGCACAAAGACAAAAAGTTCAATATACATTTGCAGGAGGTGGTGTGTGTATATTGAGGGGGAAATCTGAGACCACAGGAACATAGGAACATGGTGTTAATTTGTAGTTTTAATCTATTGATGCACTTTTGAAAAGACATGGGTCAAGTAAGCACTGTTCCTGCAGAAGCTATTTACCATCAGAGAAAGTGATGGTCATATCTGTTTTATTAGGAATAAAAACTCATCGGTGACCTTATCAGAGATGCACTTCCATTACAAGTACCATGTTTTCTTTACTGAGTAAACACTATACTGTCCAAGCCAGGCATGAATAATCCCAGTTCACAGGCATTTACTGTTTATTACATCAGTGATGTACTTTCTGTGTAGATCTAGTTTTCAAGTACTCAGATCAGCCAACTTACTGCAGTTTCCCACAGCTGGCCAGCCCTTCCTTTCAGAAGTTGTTGGGTAGGTCAGTTTTCACCAGGACACCCCTCAGTTATATGCTTTGCTTCTCCCCACATAAGCCCTTCTCATTCAGGCTGACCTAGACTCGGGCCAATCTGGCCTCTGAGGGACCATGCACATAGAGCTTTCAATAGCACCTTCAGAAAATAAGTAATCTGAAAACTTCTTGAACTGTAACTTATGAATTAATATTTTCCTGAAAGAATAGGTATCCCAAGTAAGCTTTGTATGTGTGTAAGTTGGTTAGCCAAGCTAGCCAGCTAGCCAAGTTTGATAATGCCAGCCAAGAACTCCACTACCAAAACCAGAAGCCCCTCTCCACACCACATCAGTAGATTGACCTTGTGCTGAGCCCTTCTAGTTAATGGGATCAGAGTATACTGCTTAAGTGAAGGCCAAGAAGAATTATCAGTACCTGCCTGTGATATGTATTAATTAGTGAATCTCCCAAACTTCCAAGGGAGCAGGCAGGAGGATTTGAAATGTTTTCAGATAAAAACAAGACTCTCATATATCACATCTGTAAGTGCTCCCGCCACTGTCTGCTGAATGTCTGGCTATTGAGGATGACCTCGACATTGCTCTGGCCACTCTTGGCATCAGCTGGGTTGAATCTGACCAGACTGGAGCCAAACAAGCAGTGAATAAGGGCTCCCTGTCTCCCTGTTTGCAGCTACCTTTGTTCCTCCCTGCATAGACTGCAGAGAAAAGGTTTCTAGGATACAGCCCCAGTCACTGTCTGGCTTTACCTTGGCCTTCCAGCTTCATTAAGGCAAGGAGTACAGGGATTATATTGCCATGTCATCCAAAAATACACAAAAAACCCTCAACAAAAAGCATCATCTGGTAACACTGAAATATTCAAACAGGTTTGCAGATGACAGTGCCTATTTCTGACAGGAGACTATTGTTTGGGAGAAGTTATTTGCACAAGCCAGTGAATGATTGATACAAGGCCAATGAAAAATTGATGTGTGAAAACAAAAAGCACATCTGCCCTAATTGAAAGTCCTGGGTTACCCAGGATTATGGGAGGGGAAAAAAATTCCTGCCTGTGAGATTCACCCTGTCATCCCATCCTCCAGAAATTTTCTAACCACTCATCCTACTTCTTTTTTTTCCATTCTGGTATCTCCTTGATTCCTCCATCAAGATTATCATGGAGTGACAAACTGTGCATACATAGAGGACTTGGTAAGAAGTCAGGTTGGAAGCAGAGTAGTTGTGGAGAAGGAAAACAGCAAAGTGAGGGGAACTGACAGGGAAAACCAGAGCTTCTGGTCTGTCCTTTAGCACCCAGCTTACTAGACAGTGTCATAGATGTCATAAAGATCCATTCTGCTGTTTTGGTTTATGACCAACAATCCATTACATAGAGTCAGGAGAAAATCTTATTATAACCATTTATGATCCTTGCTTCCCCTGTAGTTAATGCTTAGAAAACTTAGAAAATTCTAAGAAATATCTTGAAAATCATGTCTATGCATGTGCAACCCGGACACACCAAAATGGCATCAGACAGGTTTTTCCTGTGAAATACTTTTCAAGGACAAAAACATACAATGCATGGACTTATCAAATAACAAAAGGCTAGTCTAGGTGTCCATTTGAAAATTAGAAGACATCAGTGTTTTGGAGTTTTAGTTGTGCAGAGCTTGTAAGTTAAATTTCACTGACAATATAGCCAGGATATGTTCAATTGAACCCCCCTCTGAATGGCTCTGCTGACTCTTGCACACACCGAAGTCATGCCCAGTGTGTTCCTTCTTGTACACACTGGCATATAACAGCATACTAAACCATGGCATATTTTCAGTCTCCTTCTCTTACCACAGTCTGAACTTCTCCCTTCAGTGCTTTCACTCACTGACCTACTCTAACAGACACCATCAGTGCCCTTTTCAGTGCATAGATTATCCAGCATCTTCAAGTCCAGGAGCACCATTAGGAAACACCAGGGAACCTGCCCAAAAGCATGAAATGACAGGCATTAACTTTCAGACAGGGTTCACTGATAGTTCACAGCATTTCTTGCAGTCGGGGCTAACTAAACAGAGTAGAATGTATTTAAAATATCTCATTGTTTTCTCTGCCACCAGAAACTATATAGTTAATGATACCACAACAGTGGGCACCAGGTGAATTGCTAGAAAGCTTCAGTCTCACCCTACACTGCATTTCTTTGCTAATATTACCAACACTGTCCTCTCCTCAGAGTTATAAGAGGGTAGATGGCAAGAGATATAGTTCCGAAGGCTGGAAAGGATCTACAGAGCCACAAAGACGTGGTGCAAGGAGACTGGTCTTCCCTCAACCTTGTAGACTTTAAGACAGAGAGCAACAAAAAATAAAGACACAAATAATCACATGCGTGATTTTCTGTAGTCAGTAGTCTCATAAAACCAGTTCTTGGAAAATTACTGAGAGACTTTCCTGATATCATTATTTGATTTCCAGTAATGCCTGGGAGCTCTGTGTTTGAATTCTCCCTCCCCACAGCAGACTCTGCACAAGCACGGAACAAAAAACCATCTGGTTCCAGTGATCTTTCACAGGACAAACTATGCCAGACTGGATCCAACCTTTAATACTTATTAGTTTTTCCCAAAGGAGCCCATACACAACATCCAAGGTTTAAAACAAAGTGGTTTTATAATTATTAAATTGCCTTAAAGCAGTTGCCTTAAAGCTACTGTTCATTTTTGTTCTACTAGTAAAGTAAAAAGAAAGTGGGCGGAAGGTTGCAAGGAGACAATTTATCTGTTAATGCACGTTGTACTGTGATCCAGGGAAAAGTTCTCTACTCAGGTAGCATTAGGGTGACATATCTGTCATTGAATTGGTTGATTTGGGCACTGAGCAGCACCGCAATGTTCTTGCAGTTTAACAGAGGTATAATTTATTTGCATGCTCCAATAATAAAAACTGACTTTATTCCTCTGCTGGTCCTGCTTTGAGCAGGATGTTGGACCAGACTACTCCCTTTCCAACCTCAGTGGTCCCATCCATGGCGAATGCCCCGTCTCTAATCTCTAAAATAGGCTTCCCCTTCCCAACACCTTCTTGAGCCCCCATAGCTTGATCTCTGTCTCAAGAGAGCTCAGCCTTTGATTTTCTTGTGCTTCTAGTCTCTAATTCCACAGGTTAAAATCAGAGGATTTACTGTCAATGGCACTGTATTTGATGGGGCTTGAGGGTATCTGAGGTGTTGCTGTTGCAAAGGCTATGCTTGTAAAAATACTTCTGGGAAACATGAGTTACCCTGCTCTCCCATTAAGAAAACAGCAGTTCTGTTTTAGGACCATATTATGTGTTGTTTTTACACAGCAACAAAAAAGGATGGACTGTCATTGTAGCATCTGCTCCTGATATTGTACTGAGATGAAGTGTAAATCCAAGCTGAGCAGGCTATAAATTGCATTATACCATTGCTCCTCCTGACCCTATAGTCAGACAAGTTTTCTATTACAAAGACCCTATATTCAGGAGTTTATATCCTGTCTATAAAAGTTTAGTCTAAGCTGAAAGTTGGCATAAAATACCATAACTTCAGAGTGAATCTTTTTTGTAAACTTGATAACAGCTTGTAATACATTTCAACAGCATCTTTCACAGAAAGAGGATGGAGTGTTTAAAATTCACTACACCCCCCCATGGAAGCTGTTACTAGTGGAATCACCTTTGGCAGAGTGAAATACTGCTTCTAGTTAGTTTAATCTGCAGAGGAAAGGCTGAGTTTTGATGCCTGTTTTGGTAAACTGGGAGGAAAGAACAGATAGTCTTTTGCAAAAAAAAAAAAAAACAAAACTAAAAAAACCCAGTCATTATAAACTACTTTACTCCATTTAAAGACTTTTATGTTCTAAGCTAGTTCTAACTTTAGTTATCAATAGTATAAAAAACCAGAAGCTTAAACTTTTGAACCCCCCCATTTGTATTTTTAAAACACGCCAGGTAAGAAATAGAGAAAGATTGTACTTGAGTATTTTCCCTGCTTTCCTGCTTCCACGTTTCCAGTCTTTAAGTTTTATCTTAGTTCAAAATTTTAAATCAAATCTGTTTCCTCCCTAGTCTTGATTTTTACTTCAGTTGATTTGATCCCTTAAATCCCATATTATTTTCCCAGTTCTCTGTACAGATGAGCATCACTTGAAACACCAGCAGATGAATAAAAGAATTAACCAGTTAACCCATAAAAAGCAGCCACCACCCAATCTCTTTTCGACAGAAATAGATCGTCAGGAGCATTTGCCATGAAAAAGAATTAAAATCTGATCAATATATGACTGAGGGTGAATCACAGCCTCTTGCTCTGCATGGGAAGGTCCAGTCCCTAATAGTTTCACAGTAAATAACTCCAGGCACAAAGTGTGCTCAGATTGGAGTAAACCCAATCCAGGCCAGCCTCAGGGGCTTTGAACTGGAGTGAGACATTATTTCAACACCAATCACCTCAGTTTGGATCAACTCATTTTGAAATTCTCAAATTTCAAAAGCTGTGATGGAAATTCTCCTTGAAGGAAGCAGTTTGGGATGTAAAGCTGAGATCACTCAAGTCAGAGGGATGCCAAGGAACACCAGTTTTCAAGTGGAAGCAAGGAAGACCTGTATATACAGCTGTAAGATAATCTTCCATAAAAGCCTCCTAACTTGATAAATATCCTCCTTTCCCAGAAGGATGCATTATTTCTGCTGTTTTGGACTAATGGGTGTTGATTGTGATACAGATCTTAACATGACCTAGTCGCCAGTCAGGTGAAACGCTTGTCAATTTTTGTCATGTACACATAGAATTAAAACCTTCCTGAGACCTAATGAACCACAAGGTAAGTGGGAGGAAAGGGGTGGAGGAGTGATTAATCTCCCATTGTTTAGAATCACTTCATTCTTTACAGAGAAACACCTCTTTGCATGAGAGTTTTATAGATGACATCATCCTCCAACACCTCAGCATGCACATCCCTGGTCCCCTATGGGGAAATATAAGGTTTCTTGCTCAGCAAAAATCTCAAGTTTTACTCCCCACAGCATGCAGAGCTGTTTCACACAGCATTCCACCTGGGCTGATGCAACTCTGTGCAGGCTCCAGGTTGGCAACACAGCAAGATGAGCCTGAGAAACCCCCACGGGGGATTTAACTCCCTTCTCCAGGTTTTGTTAGGGGGGGCTCCAGCTTGGCTTTCAAAACCTGCTATTCATGCTGGGGTATGTAGATGGCTCAGCAGCTCTGAAGAAAGACACTGCCTTGTGGGGCAGCCCAGCTGGCTCTCCGTATGTCTGAAGCATACAGTCTGCTACAGTCCCTGATACTCGGCAAGGCTGACAAGCACTGGTAGTCATTTGGCACACAAAGTATGCAAAGGGAGGTGATATCACTGTTTCCTGACTCTTCAGTGTCTGTAGATACTTATTTTACTGACTACTTCTGTCTTTAATTCCATCCCAAGATAAAAAAAAAAAAAAAAAAAAGAAACAAAATCTGCAGCAAGTGGCATCTCCTCTCTGCAGCATAAGCTTTAAAACACCCAGGGAACAAACTGCCTCCAAATATTAGAATACTTTGTTATTTACTTCAAAAAAACCTCCTTGCTCTAGTGTTTTTCCTCCTCCATTAATCAGAATTATTTCTGAATGCCATCACAACCTTAAGGGCATACCTATACTGCTAAAGATAACACAGTGCAGCCTTCTACCAGGCAGGCAGGAATGACTCCAAGGAAACCAGGAGCATGTTCCTAGTCTCTCAGGCTAGGCAGAATGAGATATTAAATCATCTAAACTGCTGTTAGCACTCTCACTGCAAAAGTGGCCCTGGATACACCCAGAGATGGACCCCTAGGTCAGGTGTTTCAAAGCTCCTGCCTGGGACTCTCCTGCATCGTTAGACAAGAGTCAAAGATGGATCCACAGCACAACCCACTGCTGTCCTTGGCTAGCCCTGACTGCATCCAACTGACTGCTGGAGTAAGAGGTAGGTGTGGACATCCTTTCTTCTGCTGGGATGCTTACCTGAGGGATATGAAAGCCGCAGGTAGTTCCACTATTTCCTCCTGCCCATCCTGTGCAATGAAGACTGCCAAATACATCTCTTCCTTGCTGCTGGCACAGAAGGATAGGTTTTTTTCCTTGCTCTCTCACTCCTTTGTGGCAGCTTCTCCAGTGTTCCTTGTGATGTTTTAGTCATTCCTTCCTCCCTACTTCTCTCTGTTTTGCTATCAGGGAGCAGCAAGAGCAGAAGGCAACAGAATACAAGCTGGGAGCTGAGAAAGACCACAGCATTAGTGGGGTCTATCAACAGTACCAGGTAAAGAAAGGCAATACATAAGTCCAGAGGCCATGGAAGGAATCTGCACAAGAGCAAAAGAAGACAGAGACAAGGCCACAGCATGGGTCCACACACAGTCAATAAGACAGGGCTGGAAAAAAGCTATCTACAGCACTGAGCCAAGTCTGAACACAGGCTCTACAGCAGGGCTTAGAACAGATACATCCACAGCATAGCTTGGGGAAGGGCTGAAACTCCTGGTATGTGCTTAAATGGAGCACTCAGACCCAGGAGAAGGGTGTGGCTGTGGGTCCCCAGGTGAGGCTGGTCATGGTCATTGAGGCCTATTAATGCCCTCACACCTAATTACATTTTCTACACTACTGGGAGTGCTTTTCCCTCTTCCATGTGCTGGGGTCCGAGAGCTACCTGGACGGTATTTTTGCAATGCTAATAACAAAGGAGTTAATCCATGATACGAATTAAATTCATGTCAAGTGTTCCTTGAAGGGTGCCCACACAACCTGCCAGGAGGAGTGTAGCTGCTAATTAGCACCCATGTTGGCTGTCAGGGTAAGGACATGAAACCTGTGAATGGAATACAGAGAATAAACTACCCATGCTGGGAAACCGCAAGTTGACACAGTCTTTTCCATGCCAGGTTTTCTATGGTCTAATTACAGATAGCATCAAAAGAGATGGCAACTCACAGGGCTGTAGCATTTCGGATGCAGGGGACTGTGAACCAACATTTGAGATGAAAATAAGATTAAACTTCACAGGCAAAGGTACCTTAAGAGATAGGTGCAAACTACACTGAAACACTTAGAATTATTTAAAAAATAAGCAAAAAAAAAAAAAAAAGGAAATGAAACTGTTTTGGTCACTTACATTGGTTTCTTTGTGGCTTTGTAGCCTCACTCTGCTGACAATATGGGTAGTTTCCAAGCTAACTGTATTGATTTTTTTAGCAGAAAAAGCCTAAGGTTATCTAAACAGTTTAGTTTCTTGCTTCTTTGTGTTGAATTCATTATTTCCTTTCTACCTGAATATACTACTCAACGTTGCACACACAGCATCGATCTATAACTTGAGCAGAAATTGTCCACAGAATCATCTAACAATTGAGGCCTGGTGCGTGCTCTGGTGATTAACAGATCAACACTCCCACTACTAGCCAAGATTTCCATTAGAACTACTCGGACAATACGCCAGTTATTTGTGGTGGCAGTGGGTGCAGTTCCTGAATTTGGCCAAGATTCTTTATTTCCTGACCTGTCTTCAGGCTTGCAGCACCAGCAAAAGGGACCCTTTAAAGGTATTTCCAACCAGGGTAGGTGGTACTGACTCTGCTGAAATGCTTTCATTGTTTTCATCCCAAATGCAGAACAAAGGAGAAACAAGAGGAGTTTCCAGGTCAGGAACATAATCATTTGCATACTAGGTCATTCCATCCGTGTGGAATCCCTCTTGTACCTGAGATTTCAGAGGCAGGTGAAAATCTGCTACTAGGGCTGGTACACGCAGAATACCTGGTTCACTGCACAAAACATGGGAATGAGATGTGATTCTTCTCAGCTCAAGGCCACCATACATCATCAGCCAAACTACTGCCTTGGTGAAGTCATTCAGGGCAGAGTAAAGCCATCTCTCTGGGATAGAGGTGTCCTGGAACAGCAGAGGACAGGACATTCCTGAAGACAGAAGTGTTTCAGACTCCCTGAACTCTGCACAACAGCTCCTCCCCTGCATCCCTTTGGCATAGCAGGTCTTGTTGCTGAAGATCTCATGGTAAAGAACACAAGCAGGATTTGGCTGCCAAGCAAGGCACATAGCCCTGAGTAGCTCTTCTTTGAGCCAGGAGGAGGCTGAGACCTTTCCAAGTCAGCTCGCAATACTCCATCCAGCTTCCTTATCCACTGCAAACCATTCTGCTCCTCCCACTGACCAGACAGACTGTTGCATGGCTTATGCCAAAGTATAAACAGAGGGGAATGATCATACTTGGGTGCTGCCTGCCAGCCTACATCATGACCTGTGACCTGTGCCTGCTTAAACACCAGCAAGCAGCCCCCCTGTTTCAACACCTCTGTACTGGTGCTAATGTCATGGAAATGACATTACTGCTGTAATGTCATGGAAAAGGCCCTTGGAGGCAGCTTTTTATGGACTGACAAGCAGATTCTAGATTAATGACCAGAGTCCTGCAAGGCTGGGTTGTGCAGGATGTGCTGGGGCAGGCTGTACCCTCGCTGCTGGTGGGCAAGTTACTCTGCTTTGTGCATGTGTTATATTCAAGGAGATAGTAAACCAGCTCTCTTCTAGCAGTGTCACGGATGCAGCTCTGATCTGCTGCATTAAGTAATTTGTGCTTCTCCCTCAGAAAAGAATTTATTTCCTCTCTGTGCTGGTGTCAGTGCTAATATTAACGAGTGTTACTGAACCGTTTTACATCTGCTCTAACAGAAGCTGCTCCACGGGAGGGTGACTTGACAAGAGGACAGGGCAGAGGAGAAAAGTCACACTAGGTGCTTAATCGAAGGGGCAGAGGGAAGGGCTGGAGACTGCGGGCAGCTGGAGGGGGCCACAAGGCACTCAGAAGCACAGGGATGCAGAGAAGGCTATAAATGCAATATGAACAGACCTCTTCCTCTATGGATGTCTGAGCAGTGTGAAACAGCCCACATATGGGAGGGGTCTGGTTGCTTAATTGTCACACGGGAGGCCCGTGGGGGTGAGTCAAATTAACTCTGCTCAAAACCTGCCTGGGAAGCAGTCTGGCAAAAAAAAGAACAATTCGTGAATTTTCTTTTCGCTTATGCTTGGAAAAAGCAAACTCAGACCATCCTGATTCTGAGGCAAATAGGTCAAAGTTCATGTTTGCACTTCAGCAAAATACAGGGGCTCACTGTCAGCCAGCATCTCTGCAACGAGGTCATCCTGCTCCTAGAGGGGCACAAACGAAGCTGTGGAGCATCTCTGCTGGGCGTCAGGGCGAAACAGCCTGAGTGGTACAAAGCAGTGCAGCTCTGCACACTTTGTACTGAGGACAGTCGCCACACTGACATTTTTCTGCACAGGCTACCTGGTGTTGTGTGACAGACCTTGGCTAGTAACTTATTTTAACAGAATATTCTGAGTTGGAGGGGACCCACAAAGATCGCTGAGTCCACTTCTTAAGTGAATGGCCCATATGGGGATCAAACCCACAACCTTGGTGCTATTAGCACTATGCTCTAACCAACTGAGATAATTTTAGTGAACTTAAAAGTGTTATGATTCCTGTCTTACATTGTTACTGCATTTCAATTAGGTAGGCAGGTGGATGCTGGATGAGTGGAGGTGAAATGGAAAGCCACTTGGTCAACACGTCCAGGATTAAATTGGGAAATTTAAGAGCTTAAGAGTGTAACTATATTTTTTTTGGTCCACCCTATAGAGCCAGTCAGGACTGGGGGCTGTAGCAGCATCTCCAGTGCAGGGAGGAGGCAGATCAGCGGAAAGCAATGTGATAGTCTCTCTGCATCCAACCTTGGGAAGAGCTTCAGGTTTCTTAAAAACTCTAGAAGTTTTTTTCTTCCCAAATATTAGGGGTTTGCAAACCTTCTCTCTCCTTGCAGAGCTATGGCCTCTCCCACAGGCCGCTCACGCTGTGGCTGCCAGAAGCTGAACGGCCCCACTGGGGAAAATGGGATCACACAGAAAGTGCATTTCCCACTCCACAAATCTCAGTGATTTCAAAACAAGTTCTCCTTCCATGCGGGGATGAAACCAAGAGACAGTAAGAAACTCGTAGTATTAAACCCTGCATGCAAGTGCATTTTACTGTTTTAAATCTCACAGAGATTCCACACCAGAGCTGGATTTGTGGCCCCCTTTGCTGCGGGCTCCAGCCCGTCCTTTGGCCAGAGTGCTGCAGGGGGTGCTGGAGATTGCAGTTTCCCACACACTCAGCAGCTCCATCACCAACCGCAGCGCTGTGTGCTGGAGACTTGTTTACATCTGAAAAGATTTATTTGTGTTGTAAAACTATCTGCTGGTGAATAGATGAAAAGAAATATGTGAATGAAACCATAATCATTTAATACTTATTCCGTTTATTTTCTATTCATTTAGCAATGTTGGCATTCTCATTATAATTAAAGGGAGCTGGGTGGCCTTCTAATGCTTTTCCACATGTGTTTCTTCCTTCCCTTTGAAGGTGCTTGGCAGATTTAGGTCATATATTTTCTTCCTATCGTGCAGCAAGGGAAAGAGGGGAAAAAAATTCCCAGCACCAATCTTTTCTAATACTTCTACATTATTTCAATCCAACAGAGGTTTGCTCTGCCTCAAGCTGAAGAAAATCTATTAGGCTCTTTACAGAAGTAAGTCAAAGGGGATGCATCCAGGATAAGGTCAGGCAAAGATGTGTACAGCAGAGAATGATAGTGCTCAATATCATTTCTTTGGCTGCCAGGAAAAGTTCACCCCATGGGATGCCCAACTCCACTTAAACTTGCCTCATCTTCAAATGCCTCTGCAAGCTGGAGACAAGCACTTTACACTTTTTCCTGGCTCTTGCCTGAGGTAGGTGGGAAACAAAAATTCAGAGGGCAGGACCAGATGCCCTGTCCCAGCAATGCACACGGAGAAGGGGTTGAAACTGGAGCTGCTGTCTTCTGGGACATTTTAAAGCGTGCTTAATAATGCTCATATTTAACAGCTAATGCTTGTTAAAATTATTATAGGTAGCTTTTTACTTAAAAAGCAGCACATGCAGCTCAAAAGGGGACATGTTTAATTTTAAGCAGGTGATTTATAGTTAAGATGGGTAGTTAGACCTGTATCTTTGAACCCACTACTACAGATTTTTTATTCAGAATCTGAGATAGGGGCAGAGTCACTGGAGGTTTCTGCTACACTCACAGACTGTAGCATCCAGAACAGTTTCAGAAATTAGGATCCTTTGGAGTGTGACTCAACCCACACAAGACACCACCGCTCTGTGGAAGGTCCCATCTGTGCCTGCTGATGGCAGCAGGGCGTGAGGGTGACAGCTCAGTTAGACACCTCATGTCAGAGGGAACGAATACAGAAAGTGCTGCTGACTGCATCCTGCCTGCTTTTTTTGGAATCTGGCAGTTGACGCAGTTGCGAGTTCAGCATCAACCTCGGCACATCTCTGATGCTGTCACAGTTAGATACCAGTAGCTGCTCCTGCTTCGGTTTTGGTAGATCCCCAAGCAGTCTTTTTTCCTATCTGGAGAAGGAAGACAAGGAAGAAGGGAGAGATGGCTATGCGTAACTTTCTGCCATTTCTCCCTGGTGTGCTCCGATCCAGCTCCACAGCAGTTTCAAAACACCCTCAGCTTTGGCAAGTGGTGCCTTTGCTCCTACTCCTTTCCTGTGGCTGTCCCTTTCCTCTCCAAATCTTGAAAACCTCACACAGCTTCTTGTTGAATCTTTAACCTCTTCTGTATTGCAGGTGTTGTCTATGCACTTCTAAAGCACTGCAGTCAGAGAGGAAAGGAGAAAACTTGTTTCATTTTGAAATCCTGGTCTGTAAAACCTTTTATACAGCAGCATGCCAGGAGAGAGAATAAAACTCTGAAGAGGCAGGATATGTTTTAGAAGTGATTTCACTTTTCCTACTTCAGCAGCTCTGGAGTGCTGGAGCAAGAGCATGTGGCAGGAAGGAGGATAACCCTGGGCTCCTTGCTGCTGCCTGGCACTTTACCATCAGCATCAGTTTGGACATGAGCTTGGAGTGTACAGTTAACTCAGCATGGACACTGTGGACTGACAAATTAAAGGCAATGGCCAAGAATACTACAAGCAGTGGTGACTGAGGGGGTCTGGCACCAGTACTTTAAAATGTCACAAACCGGAATTTCCAAAACCTTAATCCCTGAAGCACTGAAGTTGCCAGGAAGAGTTTGCAGTGGTTGTTGGTTGGCTAGCGTTGACAGCCTCCTCTAAATACCCTGCCAACTCCTGCTTCCACCAGAGTCCCCAGCCATGGCTTGGGGAGCTGCAGAGAGCAGCTCTTAGAAGTGCACATGGTCCGTTCCTCAGCCTGACTGCAGCCCCGCTGCCAGTGCCCTGCAATCCTTATTTCAGCTGCTAATTGTTCTCCAGAGGAGTCCGATAGCAATGGGGTGTGCTTTGCTAAGATAACGGCACTTATGCTGGCTGGGAGCAAATGACAAGGGCTATCAATCCTCCTGCTTCAGGGCTCAAACTGAATAGCATTCAGGCTAGGGATAAGCCTGTGCAAACTGTTCTCCACAAAAAAAAAAAGGCATGCAAAAAGTCACTTGCTTCCTCACAAATTCTCAAACCCAGATTTGGCCTATTAAGATGTTTGCAGTTTTGGGGCATGGGAAGGCGGTTAAGCCAAATCCTATCACAGCAGAATCCCCAGAGCCCCCAGTTTCCCTATTTCCTTTGCTGAGGCTTCAGGAGTGGCTATGGAGTAGAATGGGTTTTGTTTTGCAGCACTGGCCTTGCCTGGGGATGAAATGGGTGTGAGGGAGGAGATCTCTTCAGAATGCAATGGAAGAGTTAAAATATGTCTACTGGCAGCACTTCTACCTCTCTCACCTCTTCATCCTGGCTCATAAAATAAAAAAATTTCCATTGAATCATGTCAACAGCGGAGGGTATCCTAATTGCCTCTGCTTCCACCCAGCAGTTCTTATTCCAACCCGACATCTCCCAGCAGCTAATTCCAGTTTTGCTTTATCTAATAAACTACAGACAAATCCCAGTACCTTTTAAAAATCCTTTCTTTGGAGATAGCTGTATCTGATTCTCTAATAAGGATTCTATTAAGAGAAGCCTCTGCTGTGCTTTGTTAAGGAATTGATGCAATTTGATTTTTATTACATGAACAGAGTAACATGGATACTAGCTGTGTCTGATACAAAGAGTCAGTGCAAAAGGTATTGTGCTTCCTCATGCAAACTAAGATAAAGTAATTAACTTTATATTAAAAAAAAATCTCTATTGAGATCTGTTCTGCATAATTCAACACCTTGTGCCAATTAAAGAGAACTTTGGAAAGTGGTTTAGGCTGTAATTTTATAAGTCTTCAGATTTGTGTGCAATTATATGTGGCTTTATGAATGTTTTGATGAGTGTAATTTTGCTAGCAGAGTTTACACATTTGTTTGCTTTATTCATAAAGTGAGACCATATAGAAGAGCTCCTGGAGCAGGTCTGAGTCTCAGACTTGATGTCTCTGTAAGGGACAGGTGAATTCCTGCCCAGGATAAGAAAACTCCACCCCATTATTCCCTTCTTTATGTCCTCCCATCCCTCTGGCCCTTCCCAGCCCCTGAACATTGACATGGAGTTGGGATGGCAAGTCCAGGGTGGGTAAATTGGCACAGGCCCTCTAGTGATTCACTGGTATGTTCCTCGGTACCTTTCTGAATTACAGGGAAAATTTTATGAGAAATTGGGAAACACCAAAATGGGCTGAGGACCAGTTGGAAACTGGCTGAGAACCACTGATGGCAGCACAGACCCCCTCTCTGGTGGATAGTCCCTGTGTGCTATTGCCTCTGGGAAGATGGTTTCTTCAGGCCCATTGGGGTGCCAGGCTAAATCCTGCACCGTGTGTGCCTGGCCAAACTACTCCCCAGCCCTGTGGGGAACAGAGCCTGGATGAGTGCGAAAAATCCTGAGAGAAACATTCAGGGCAGGTAGAAGTAGTCTGTCACCACTGAAAGCCCACCTTAATGCTGTGAGCAGCTCATGCTACTCCCCTGTAAGGCAGAGAACTATCACAGTTAGTGCCCCTCTGACTTTAATTTGTGGCAGGGCTCAAAATATCTTAAAAACATACCATCAGAACAAAGCATTTCTTGTTATCCTGGGATGCAGCAAATCAGAATGTTTACTTGATTGTTGTGGCTTTCTTAGAAGATGTAGTGAGGATGGCTGTGATAAATACAGACAGTTCGGTATTGGCAACAGTAAAAAAAAAAATGTGTAGTATGGATGGATTAGGCCAACACCAAAAGATTAGGTGGTGTTCAATCAACTATTAAATAGGATAAACACCATAAACATTAGGGCTAAGTTTTTAAAGAAGAAATTGTTAAATGAAGGTCAAAGTGAGAAGTAAAGACAGTTTCTTCTCTCAACAGCCTGTCTACTTACCTGGGCTGATAAGCTGTACACGAGGGCGACTCAGTTAAGAGGATAATAATTAACAATCCTCCAAAGCAGGCAAACTCTGTCACTGAGCCAGTCAGGAGTCTCATTCCTGCTTTCATATCCTCAGCTATGCAAGTGCTACAAGTCACTTATGCCAGTGTTAGGAAGTTCAGGTAGAACAGCAGCTGATGCATTTTACCTGACTTTTCTTGAAGCAGCTCGATTTGACTTGACTGACATCTGGAGGCTGCCCTACTGGACTTGAGTGTGATGGCTCCCTGTGCCACAGGTGGAGACCTGAGACTCACAACTTTATCCCAGTATTTGAGCTTCCAACACTTAGAAATGTTCTTCCTATTCTATCTATATATCTATCATCTGTGTCTAATCTATATCCATATCTTTATCCATATCTCTTTATCCATATCCTATGTCTGTTTAGATATAGCTAGGCTATGCTTAAGGTTTTTCCTAGTATTAATTTTTCTATTATAATAATCCTAAGCAGCCCTAATTTAATAAGATCCAATTAATACACTAATTTTCATTAAAGTTATCTACTATTTCTTTGGCTGTTTCTCTCAGACATTCATGTTTCACTCAATAAATTTTACTTTGAGCCAATGACCATGTGATTAATCCAGGGTGCATCTCTTACTTTACTTCCAAACTGCTTTGAAGATGTTAAATGGGGTGGAGGCCATTATATCCCTTCACCAGCTTTTCCTCAGCAGTTGTCACTGTACCAGGATGCTCAGCACAGAGGATATGTATATACATACAAGCTCACTTTAAGTAAAAGACTCTGACCTAAAGGAATTACATATTTAGACAAGTAAGACATGGAGTGGGTGGAAGAAAATTAGACTCTTCCCTCTAAGTGGGAGAAAAGAGGGAAAGATCTGACTCAGAAGTATTAAATAATATTAGAAGATCTTTTTATAGCACAAAAAAATGAAGTTGCTTTCAAAACTCTAGTATAATAAAAATGGTACAGCACCATAAGAGTAGAGTCGTGTATATCTGAATTGGGGCATCTATAGTAATAGATCTTATATCTGTCCTGAAAGAGCAATACAGTACCTAGCTACAAAGAACTTTTACACTGATACAATTTATAAAATGGTATTGATTTACTCTTGCAGTAGAAAAGCATGTCCCTGGCCAGTGAAACAATGAACTGGTAAAAATATTCTGGGTAGTGGTCTGTAGGAGAGCTTGAAACTACATTTAGCTCTTCCATAGATACAAGAAAGGGATAATTTTTCACTTTCATTTCTATTTTTTTCTCTAGATTTTAATATTTAGGAAGAAATCTGCAGAAAAATCAACCCACCAGTGAGTTCATTTGAGAAACAATAAGGATTTTGAAAACTAATGTTGTATGTTCTGTTAAGTCATCTATATGGTACAAAGACTACTGTAAATATCACGCATAGAGGCTTCTTACCAGAATGTCATTATTTTCTCTTCCTGTTCTTATTCAGTTTAGTAATCCCACAAAACCAGCATGTTTCAGTTAGGGAGAGTCAATAAAAGAAAATCATTGCCTATAAAACAGATGCAAGTTCTCCCCTGCCCCACCAGGCTGTCTGATTTTTATCTATTATTTGCTATTTGGATTGGGCCCAATAGTTTTATTAAATATGTTTTTTTCTGTTTTCCAAACCAACCTGTCACTCCTCCTCAGACAAGAGGGTGAACTTTTGGTTATAAGTATGGCTTGCAAGTCAGTAAAACTAAGTGTTGCCTCTGACTCTGCAACAGTATATTTGCACTCTGAATTTTTACTATATTTGTTAAATACTTTTATTTTCGTTAATATGGAATAATCATTGTGCTACAGCCTCTAGTGAGAATTAAGGTAAAGGTACAATTGCTTCAATGTTATTGTACTATTAGTCCTACATATTTCTCCCTGTCTGTGTTGGAATTTGAATTCCTTTATCTGTCCCAGTGTAATAGCCTGGTCCATGACCATCCTGGCTAATGAAGAGAGTCAGTTGTGGATTTGTGTCTTACATCCCTAGAGTTCTGCCACAGTAATAAACTGAGTGCTGAGACCTACAATTTTTTTTTTTCCATAACATTCATTGGACTATCTGTGAGGTCTCTTTTGCTATGTCAAAATTGCTTAGAATTCTTCATGGATTCAGAGGTGCTTGTTGCAAAGTCACACTATGGACTGTATAGACAGTATGATCACACTGCCTTTTCCTCCTTTGAAATCTGAGCTAACAACATCTGCGTGCAAATGCATGCAGAAAGGCTGAATCTTGAGGCCATATCCATGGGCTTATGAGATTAGAGATTCACTGGGAAAAATCCTTTACTGTTGTGAAAGTCAGCCAATGTGCCCATGGAAGGTCCTTCAGCCCTAACAATACCAAACAATCTATCAAATCCATCAGTAATCTATCAAAAAACCCTTCACATGATTAGGAATCCAAGCACTGTGCATGCTAGCTTTGTGACCTCTTCTAGCAAGAACGTGGTGTAAAGAATTCTGTATTGCAGAGGGATGTTTGTAGGGATATATATTAGAATTATGCTAATTATCCAAACCACCTGGAGATCCAAAGAGAGAAACTGTTGAAGAAATGTAAAGCATCATTTTTACACTGAGAATTAGGGAACTGCCAAGGTTTTCTTGTCAAACAGGAATAGCAAGGTTTTGATTCTGAACTTTTTAAAGTAGCCTTTAATGAGCAAATACTTTAAAATGTGAAGGCTATTGACTTACAAACATTTGTAATCCGCTCTCTGTCTGGGGAGAGCTGTAAGCTTCTTCATGCAAATGATGTGAAGAATAGTTTAAGCCATCGATGGATGCACCAGGGTAAGCTTTTTAATACGAGAAGCACCAATGAGCTTTTGAAACACATCTTCAATTTTTTTTTTTTTTTTTGGATTAGTTGTCTTTTGTTATTTTTAAGCCTTTTCTAGAGATCAGCTGGTGGCACTGATAAATTATCTGTTGAGCTAGACAATCTCTGCTAATTCAAAGCACCCTTTTCCATCAGGGAGATTGGTCTGAATGGAATGTGTTACTTCCCATTCACATGATTTTATGAAAGATTTCCTTGTGGCAACACTTGCTTCACTTGCAGTGCATTACTTTAACATAGCATGTCATGGTGATGGAAAAGAGCATATCCAGGGATGTCAGACCAGGGATGTAATGCAGGGAAATAAAAAAAATACACGACTTCCTACCTAATGTGCACCCTGATATGATGCACTCTCCACGCTCATATAAATATGAGAAGTGGTGTATTTTGAATGTTAGTACTGAGACAGAACTGGGTCTACCTTCTGTCCTGTTACAGAAGTCAGATGGATTACCTCAAGTATTGCATCTTTGCAAGCAAACTTAGCACACAATGCTAAGAGAGTTATCAAACCATCATGATTATTTTAAGTGTGTTAGAATTAATTTTGACATCCCAGTTAAATATATCTCTACTTTTGCTAAGGGTGACAATTTCTATTGTAAAGTTAGTATTGCCAGAGAAGACTGTAATCCCAGATTGTTCATAAATTCAGCAATGGCTGATGCAACCTGCAAACACAGTGCAGGAAACCCCACAGTATTTAATTATGGAGAAGGTTGCCCACAAGAGCTGCTCTAACCTCTGGTAGTTAGAGGCTGTGTTAAAGCCTGAGGCGTGTGGGTTTGTGGGTTTATATCCCTTTCAAGAATTTTGTGTTTTATAAAATCCTTCTTGGAGGATTTTCTGGAGACTGTTGATTTTCTTACCCAATGAATGTCCATGCTTTTCCCAACACAGGGACATTATTGACTTCTGGGAGGAAGCTTCCCAGGATACTGATGCATCAATAAGAAAATTCCTTCCTTTGTGTAAACAGTTAATAAAATTGTCTTGCTTCCAGTGAAACAAAACATGAATATATATATGGTGCATATATAGATCACTCATGAAATGTTTATTTTTAAGTTGAGAGAACAGTAAAGATAACTCGCTTTCATTTAAATTTACATGTGTCAGAAAATGTGATATATTATATGGTGATCAATGAAATATTTTTTTTGATGCTAAAAGGTTCGAGATTATTTTGGCTGATGCTGTTATTATCTGATATCCTCCTCAGGGAAAATTTTGAGCTCTGAGCAATCTTGTATTTTTGTTTTCCTCTTAGGGAGTTCAGCTGAGCTGAAGCAGTAAAGATGAGTACTGACTCAAGAAGTAATTTTGCAGTGTTGTACAGCAGAAAGGGTAAGTCATGTTTCCAAAGGTTATACTGAGACAACTCAGATTTGGCTTTGGATTCTCATCAGCCACTTCACAGCCCAGTTGTATCTTTGTTTAATTAGCCCAGGAATCAGTTATATAGGAACATTTTTGTCATTATAACCAAGCTTTCAAACTAGATGTCCTGCCACAAAAAAAGGGGATGATCTATGGCAAGCTGTGGGGAAGAGCAGCAGCTCTGCATCTTACTTTTCTTAGCAGGGAAAGTAGAAAAAAAATCTATGCAAAAGATAGGGGTGAAAGCATGTCCCCATTAACATGCAGCGATCCATCCTCCTATGGGCTCAAAGCAAGAAATACCATTTTAAGAATGGGGAAAGAAATCTAGATAAATTCCTGCTACCAGTTTCTTGATCTGTATTCACACTTTTTTCATATTTAACACTTCCCATAATTCTTGAAACCAAGCAAACAAATGCATAGGTGCTACAAATAATCTTGTGGCAACTTGAAATTGCAACATGTAGGGAATCTAGCAAGTAGAGGAAAGAGTTAAGCCTGCAAGGATTTGATATTCAGCAAAACAGCAGTAGCAAATTGCACCTGGGTTTTCTTTCATTATTCTGAACCCTTTAACCTGAAGGGTCTGAAAAAGCACAACGTGCATGACTTTAACACCGCTGTTATTCTCTTATCCACAGAGTATATTGCCAATGTAAAACAAGGCATGAGTGCTAATTACTTTTGTTAAAGCTTATATTTTCATGGTAACTTAATAGAGCTAATATCCAGGGTAATTCACCATGTTCCAAATACTTAAGGCCAGATTTTACATTTTTCTTTGTAGTGCTAAAGGACAAACAATACCCACAGTGGCATTTAGAGTCTTCCTCAAATGACTTACACAACATCTCTTTGAAGTCCCTAATACAAAGAGTGTCTGAGTGGGCTGCAAGTTTAGCTCCCTGGTGCACACACTTCTCTCTAAGAGCTGGGACAATATTTACTCTTTCTGTCTTTTCCTGATTTTTTTAATATTGGGATGACTATAAAATAGGATTTTTCCTCCCCTTTATAGTATAATTTTTGGCATTTCAGGGAACAATGAAGAAACATCTCCCAAATCATGAAATGTCAACATTTTGCTTTGCCAGGACAGTGCTCAGGAGTTGCAATTCACATCCATCTTGTTTCTCCTTGTGTCTCATGGCCAAGCTCCCATGTAGGATTTCATTTTCTGGGGAGACTGGACCCACTGTGGGAGGCAATTCACCATGGGAGCCACATTGCTGTGATGACATGGTTTCACCTCCCTCCAGCAACAAATGGACCAGTTAAAGGGAGCCCAGGAAAGTGGACAGAGAATGACCAGAGTTTTTAAAGGTATGAGCTATGGGGGCATAACCTGACTTGGGTAGTCAGAAGGAAAAGAGAGTGAAGATGAAGGCACAAGAATAGCCACTGTATTTCATTTCAATTTTTTTCTACATGTGCATAAAGCAGAAAGTGTCATGCTGCCAGGTCCATCAGGGATGTATGTCAGTTAGACCTCCAGGGACAAAAATTATTATAGACTAACAATTAGGGGAGGTCTCATAGTCTTTACTGCTGGGGTCTCTTAAGAACAGCGTGGTTGAATATAGGCTGGTTCAAAGCAAAAATGCACTGAAACTGCTTTAGGGTGGGTGAATGGACTTCTTGGGGTCCATTACTATTAAACTTTTGAGAAAAATTGACAGTTTAACATGTAACTACCTTGGAAATACCTGGGCCAACAGACACGTGAAAAAAATAAAAAAGAGAAGAGGAGCTACTTTCTGGCCTGTTTGGGTGGCAGAAGCAGTTCCCAGGTCTGTCCTTCTGAGCAGACCTCTTTATGAAATCTATGTACATTTGTACCACTTTATATTTAGCTTAATAATTTATCAATGGTTAATATTTCAAAAGAGTAAAGTAGAAAATCAGATAAAATTTTTATACCTGCTATTAAAAGTTGAATGGAGCATTGAGAAACAATCCAAGCAATCATCCCCCCAAATCTATGTACTGACTCAGTCTGGCTCCAAGCAAAAAGGAACCCTTACACTTTATTTTGTGCTGGGCATAAGTGTTTGTGTGTTGGCCTCACAGCAATGATGGCCTCTCCCAGATGTAAACTTTCGACTGGTCTCCAGCTCCTGCCAGGTCACTCTTAAAAAGACTCCAAAACCTGCCACATGATTACTTAATGGCTTTTGTTACTGCTGGGGTACATGAAATATCGAAGGTGTGATCTTTCAGCTAGTGTAATGCTGACTCATGCAGTTTAAAGTCTCTGCTGCTACTTATATCAATGGCACTGAAGTGATTTGTAATATTTTGCTTCTTTGATGTGTCATGAGATAATTGACTGAAAATCTCTAACCTATCTGGCCATCACCTTATGTGGAAACTGTTGCTTCTGACATAAAAAATAGTAATACAAAAATAATTTTAAAAGAAAGGAAGGAAAACAGATAGAAATACCAGAAACTGCTTAAATGTTAACTCAGGCAATATTAAAATAGATTTTAAGAAGTTTTAGAGGTTTTTTTTGGGGGTATTTTTTTGCTTATTCAATAAAAATGACAGGAGTAATATAATAAGCTGTATGGTATTTTATAGCAGGTTTAATGCAGTCTAAGTCCATTAAGGGACCTTTCCTCTGCTTTTTTGAAAATGGTCTTTCAATTTTCTTTTTCAAGGGAAACACCGTTCACTTTTTTTTTCAATTTAATGGCTTAATGCACTGAGTCAAGCACAAGGTGGAGAGTATCTTTCTTAGGAAGTCAATAAACTCTTACTACAATAAGTCAGAGCAATTTTGTCGATTTTAGTGGTAACAGAAGCTAGGCAAAGACAAGACTACTGCTTCATGTACCTGTGGCTGAAGAAGAGCACAGACCTGTGATCTGGTAAGCAACTCACAGTCATCGTCAAACATTTTAGATAAGGGAGCAACAAAAAATAGACTAACCAAAGAAGATAACTGCGGGAATTGTGTTTAAAAAATTACAGCAAAGCAAAAACGTGTTTGGGTTTTTTTCGCAAAAGGTGGTGCTTTTGAGAACATTTTGTGGTGTGCTGAAAGCAAGCTTACAGTGTTGTGGATGGATGTACATGTAAATGGATATTCACACTGTCTGACTTCAGGAATATTTGCTATGTCACTAGTGGAGCCTGGCATTGTACAACTCCCTACGCCCAAGTTAGATTTCTCCATGAGCAACAGAAGCAGCCACGACCTGTCACTGGCACATTAAAGTGAGATGGTGTGACTGTGGCCTGCTCTCTAACACTGTGTGCATAATGGAAAAACATGTCTTCTCTTTTCTTTTGTCCAAAAAAAGTTCGGTACATGTTTATTTCTGGAGTTAAAAATGCCATCTGAGGCTTTTTCTAAATAGCGAGTATGAAAACTCATGGCCTTGTTATATCACATGAGAGTATCCTCACTCATTTTCATGGGAAGGAAAAGAGAAGAAACCAAACAGTACTTATCCTGAGTCTTTGAGAAGCCTTTGTGCCTCTTAACATCCATGCAACCAAAGCTAATGCATCCTGCAAGAATAACAAAGGAGATGGCTAAATTGCTGTCTTACCAGTAACTCCATTTGTCCCTAACCATTCCAATAATATAAGCACTTATTCAGTAGAGAGATGATCTAAACCTCTTTGATGTTAATAGGTCTGTTTCTATTGACTGCAGCAAGTTTTGGATTAGGCTGTGAAGATTTTATTTCTGCATGCTGCTTGCTTAATTGGTCAAACAGCGGTTCTTATCACGTACCTGTGAGGGAAAACGTGCCATCTTCTCACTAGAGCATTTGCTAAGTTCAACCTTTCGTCTTTAGTTATTTACTAGGGATGTGTGTTAATACTCAAAACCCAAAGCTGTCAAAAAGCTCTATCTGAAATATTGTATCACATGGAGGATATTTGCTTAAAAGAATCAGATTCTGTAAACTTTAGAATAGCAGTCAAAACTTGTAGCTCTCAGAAAGAAAACAAGTATTATAAGTACACCAATTTCGTATTGATTTAACATTCATAATTATTTTGTATTGTTAACATCTCTAAAATTATTTTAAAAAATAAAGCTATTTTAGTAATCATTAATTCCCACCATGCCATTAAAAATATTTGTGATCTGAATGAACTTTTACTGAAGCTTTACCGATATCTTCCAGTCTACTTACTTAAAATATTTATGCACTATAGACTATGGAGAAAAAGAGGTTCTCATAGTCTTTTAGGATTAAGAAATATTTCACAAATGTACAATAAGAAAGGCTTAATTTTTTCTAGACTTAGCTAAGAATAAAAAAAAAATGTTACAGTGTCAAATCCCCAAATGATAAAGTAGTATGAGATTATATTGGTGTCATTAAGAAATGGGATTAGTGCCTGGGATATTGTTTAGTTTGAACAACAAGATAGAGTAGCATTTCTCATTCCCCAGGAAGGAAAAGAGCGTGGGTGTACGTGTGGATGGTTGGTGCTCACAGCCAGCTGGTATCTATTGATTCCACTGGACTCAATATCCCAGTGCTGGGGTAAGAAACTCAGTGAGGGCTCATCTCATACTGATGTACCCAAGGGTGGAAAGGTAAAACAGAAGGACCCTGGAGGTTTTATCAGCGTTAAGAGTGGGAGTTCAGGTCCATCTACCTGCCTATACTGGATCCTGAGGATGAAAGGGCTCCCTTCACTGAGAAAAGCCTTTCACTCAAGAAAGGTGTCAGACACAGCAGAGGACCCTTATGACCCCCCAGTGTAAATACCTTGAGAGTAAAGGTCCCCAAAGGGGGACTGATGAGGACAAGGCATAGCAGTGGGGTCACTCGCAGGGTAGAGAGCACAGGTTTGCAAGAGCCCTCTTGCCTGTGGCTCCTGTCACAGCCCACAGCTGATGGGGCTTCAGGCTTGTCCTTGCCCGGAGACTTTACAGTTGTGGGTAAAATGCATAATCAACCTCAGCAGTGCTGCCTGAGGATGAAAGTATCCTTGTAACTGGTGATGTTTGGGGTCAATTAAGATCCTCTGCCTCCTCCTCACATGTGTCAGTGAACAATTCAACGGGGGGACAGGTCAGCCTTGTCACAGAGACCAGGAAAGAAGATAAAGCCAGGCCAAAAAGAGTCCTTCTCAGGGATTTTCTTTTGCCTGTTGGGTACTTTCCAGTTCTTGACACACACAGTTTAACTTACTTGTAGTTAAAGATTCATTTTTTTTTCTCTTGATAAGACTTCCAGTTCAATTCTCCATTTAGACATTTTGTATAATTAATGTTTTTGCTGCTGGGTTTAAATTTTTTTTTAATAAGCTCTGCAACTGTTGACATAATTTAGGATTGTACAAATCGAATGTAACAAATTGTCCTAGGACAGATGCATGACAGAAGACCTCTTTTGAAGGAATGACCTTTCTGCAGTAAATAACTGCAGAAACTTTCTTTCCTAACCTTAGCACTAATTTACTGTTCATGTAGCAACAAGTTGCAATTATAAATGTCTAAACTTTTTAGGGAGCAACTCTGGAATGATGAGAAGTCAGACTGTTGGTTGTATGTATTGATCACTATTCCTTGAGGTGTAGAGTACCACTTAGTCATGCTGTATACAGTGATACCAAAGACCAAGACTATTCAATGTATAAATGTGTAACAAGCAACACTGCATGGTGTTCAGAGGATATTAAACTCCACAATTTTGGAGAGAGGAGAGCAGTGAACTTTCTCCCTTCCTGGTGTTTTTGTGTCACCTTCTTTTGCCTATGGCATTTATTTCTCCCTAGTGAAACTAAGCCACAGCTAGAAACACTCTTGCAATACTGATTCTCAGGCAGGTGCTTGAAATACCTGACTTTATTCTCATTCATATACTGAAGCTCTGTTGCACTGCCAGAAGCATGTAAATCACAGAAAGACTCATCTTTGACTACTAGTTTTGATGTAAATTGCTGTACAATAAGCAAGAAATGAACTAAAGGCTACAAAGCAGGTTCAAAGAAAGTCCTCCAAGAGACATTTTAAATTTTATGTTATCCAGAAAACACATGTCCCTTTTACCAAATCCCCAGCTGTGACAACTGATATGGTAGTCTGGGAAAGAAGGCAGACAGTTTCTATGCTATTAATATCCTTAGGTATTTAGAAGTTGTCAAAGAAATTTGCATGTGAGACTCTACTTTGGCATTGTCTGCACTTCAAGCTGGTTGACTGTGTGAACATTTGATTTCACCACATTGCTAGGGTTGGAGGTGACAATGAGGGAGATAATGATTAGATCATGGAACTTGAATTTCTTCTTCTTTTGATCACTGTTTTGTTGGAGGAGGATGGGGAAAGGCACTTCAGTAGATGATGGTCTCTAGAGCTCTGCATACACAGATTCATCCTTTACATACTGTACTGGTAGCAATTTGTCTGCAGTTTCTTCCATTGTAGCCAGTGGAAAAAAACTGACAGGCTTTTCAGAAACCTGGGGAAGCTATTAGTGCAATTTGGAAGAGTTTGCTAGGACACACTGCTCATAGCCAGATTTAGTCCTTGGTATCTTTGCAGCACCGGCTGTGAAGAATAAGAAACCCCACGCAGAGATAACAGGGGAGAAGGAAATGTTAGCTGTAAGCTAAAGGAAAAGAGACAAAGAGCTTCTTCCAAACAGTGGAAGAAAACAGAGAGTAGCAAAAAGGAAAACTTTTCTGCTGGCTGCCCTGTGACAGTTGGAGGAGGCAAAGATGAGGTCTTACAAGTTCATCCACTTCACAGAGAGAATCTTTGTTGCTGCCAATGTGCATTCAGCTAATTGCAGGTTTTCTATGCACAAATGAAAACTTTCTCTGTCCTAGGCTCATGAATACATCCTAGCTGTAGTGCCTTCTCCCTCACTCCCTTTACAGGCCTCCAAGTGCTACCCATTAGCATCCTTCCCTCGGGCCTTATAATGGTGATTTCTTGCTGCTGGCCTCATGTCAGCTGGTTTTCTTTCTGGCTCTTCACAGCCCTGTGCACTTTATAAGAAGGGATTATCATCACTATGTATGATTAGAAGCTAACAGCAATATTCTTAACATGTGTCACTGTAAAACATAAAGAAGACTAAACCCCAAAGACTATATAGTTTAGCTAATAGCAGACACAGTGTTTACATTGTGAATGAAATCAGTTCTGAACAGTGGTAAAAATGTTAGACATTAATGCCCTCACATTGTGCAAACCCCAGTCAGCAAGTGCAGGAAGGACAGGAGAAGGTCAGGGCAAGTGGCCTTTTTGGGAATCTGGGACAGTGTAATTTAGTGTCTTCAGCAATATGTTGGACCCATTACCTAAAACTGTGACTACAGGTCTAGTGATATTAACAGAGCCAACATCCCCATTACCAGAATTTTCCCTCAGGAAAAAAGGTTGAACCTTTCAATCCAGAACTGTAGGAGCCCTAATTGCTGGAGTAATCAAACTTGAGTTCAATATGAATCTCTGGTACAATTAAGTTTTGGATTTGGTCTGAACTTTTTGGCAGTTGTCAGACTAACCTGGCAGGTCCCTTAGCTTGAATTTATTCACCTTTGGTTTGTCTGGAGGTATCAAATGGTTCATGCAGGTATCCACTAAATCCTTTCTTGTCCAGATCTGGTTTGCCAAGGTCCTAAATTAGGTTCCACTGCCAATTTCTTCTCCCCCTCCTCCATTTTCTGCAGTGTTGAGGTGGTGCAGCTATTTAATATTAAACTTAAAGGCAAACAATTTGTATTCATCTCTCAAAGGGGAAGGAAGAATAAGCAAATGCTCTATTACGATTGTGTGCATTTATATTTGATAAAAATGGTTGCAATTTATATGCAAATTAAGCATGACTCAGCCTCCTGGCAATTTGTCAGTAGGACCCTCAGCATCACAAACCATTTATGCCCCTACCTAAGCAGCCCTGGGGCCTTCTGGAGGCATTTTAGTGAAAGGAAGCCAAATTCTGCTTTTAGGGGTTGTAAACACATTCAAACAATGTGTTTACACAGGTACAAGCCTGGCTTGCAACCTCTCTCCGAATGAGTGGATCAACTTTGCTCATTCCTAAAGATGTCTTCTTGTACAGTGCTGCTTTTCATAACCTCTCCTTTCCCACAGAGGCTCAGTGTAAATGTGTCTTGGCTTTAAAGCACAGCTTCTTTGGTATACTCATAGTGAGCTTGGGATAGAAACCTCTTCTTGGACCACATAAGACTACTTATTACTACCTTTTTGCTACCACATATTACTGCTACATATTACTACTACGTATTGCTACTTCTCTCAACACTCTATAGCCTTGGAAGATGGCACCAAAAGCATGAGTACCATTTCTCAAATTTACTGGAATATGCACTTGGTCACCATCCTGACTTACCTTCTCTTTCTTCATTTATTTCACGATGGTTTCCTACCATTACCCTACTACTTCCTTTATCTCTCCCATTTTCCTATCTTCCTTCAACAACAAAAACTGAGGAGCACAGAATATGTTTTGCATCTTTTCTCCCTCACCTTCCTGCCATGTTAGGTGGACATTTGATAATTTGTCTGGGGAAAGAACCATTTCTTGTGTCTGCATGCCCTTCCTTAACCCTCAGTTTAGAGAGGTACATTTAGAAGTATAAAAACAGGACATCACATACTTCCACAACCCTCTCCCTGCTGCTGATGTGCATCAATGTGTGGACCCCATGAAGAGGAGCAGACCACCCTACTGGCAAAACAGAGACTTGTGCTAGACAGATGACCCACACGTGGGCTCAGGAAGGGCTCTCGAGAGGTATCACAGAGAAAAATGCAGTCATGGCAGCAAAAAAAACTGCCAAGGAGGAGAGACAGACAAGACCAGCTCCAGGGAAGCCTCAACATGAGAGTCTGTAATGCAATATTGTCAGTAACAAATAACCCATCTAAACAACCCAAGAAGCAGATGTACAAGGAGAAGTAATAACAGAGCTCTTCTCTATACTAGATTTAATTTTGTTAAAGGATGGCTGGAATTAACTGTGGTTAGATAATGCATTTGTAAATGCTAGTATAGGCAGTCTGCAAACATTTATTCCCAAAGATGAATGTTTGTGGCTTACTGAACTGGCTGGCTAACACAAGTTAACTGGCAATCAATTATAGCAGTGATATACCACGATAGGGGAACCTAAACCACCCGTGACTTGGTTTGCTGTTTCAGATTGTTAATGGATTAAAAAGTGAGCTCTTAAAGAGAAGATGAAAAAATATGCATATGTTTTAGACGAGTTGTTTGATGGCCTTTGTATTCCCAATAGCTTTCAAGCACAGGCAGAAGCAATCTTTCTTTTGTACACAGGAGGAAATCAGAGGAGGAAATTAGTTTTTATTATTGGCATTGTCACGCCAAAAAAACAGGGTCACTGAAAAAGCCAGTGTGCATTTTTCAGATCACCTTATCTTCCCAAGGAAGGAAAAGGCTTTTAATGAAAGAGAAATTAAAAAATATAAATCATCATATATAGAGAACCCTGTAAAAAATATAATTATAACATGTCATTTATGATGAGAATGAAAGTTTGCAGCTGTAGAATTCAGTAGCACTGGTGCAAACATTTCAAAGTCAACTGCAAGGTATTATTTATTGGATAGTTTCATTTGAATTAAACTCACTTTAAAGTTCCAGAAAGAATGCTCACACCTACATTTTTTATTGAAGATTTTGCAGTTCTGGGTGACATTCTCCTTCTCCTCTCCCCTTCTCTCCACCCTCCCAGAGATGAGAGACTAATCCTATATAGAGCCACCATAGATATAATTGAACCCCAGGGTGCTTGAACAGTACTGCTTTGACATGAATTCTATATAAAAGTGTTTCTGTTACTCTACATTTATGCTGTCTGTGGATTTTAGTGGTGATTTACAATATTGATTGATTACTATCTATCTTCCTTGATATTCTGCTTTGCATTCCACTTCAGAGAGGCTGAATTAATCACTGACAAGGCTAGCAGTCTTAAAAGTATATCATGAAGCCACATTGTTTTATTAGGCACATGTTCTGGTAACACATTGTTTATAAAAATGGCATTTCTCCTAGGATACAAGCAGTAAAGCTCATGGCCCCCTGGCCAAAGAAAAAACAAAACAAAACCAAACCAACTGAAAAAAATGCACATTAAAATTTAGTTAATCTGAATTAATATCTTTCTTTCATAAATTATTAAAAAAAAATCCCTTCAGGTGTATCTTAAATGAAGCCTCTTCTATTCTGAAACTCTCCTCTGTAATTTTAAAAATCTAAATACTTTATCTAAAAATCCTGGGAAAAAAACCCCTTATAATTACAATTTTTTTCACTTTTAATTTTTTTTTCCAGCTGAAAATATTCATTATGATTTATGAGTAGCTTCAGCCTTACACATGCATTTTAGGCATATTTTGACAATCTAGTTTGAAGGAACTCAAGCCATTAGAAATAATTTAAGAATCTTTTACGGATAACACGCTGGTTCTTTGAAAAAGCATGTCACATGGATTTGCTTTGTCCTTGTGAAATCACCTTGGCTGATTAGTGGCACTCACTTGTTCTACAAAACCTGCATAAATTACAGAAATGCTTTTGTTACTACTACACATGCTGGTGGTAACTGAAAGGTTCCACCGAGCTCAGTGACATTCGGATCAGAGAAACTGCTTGCACTTGTGTAGTGATATCAAGAAGGGTGAGTTTATGGGCTGCTAGGCACCACTAATAACAAAATGCTGCAGTGTCCTGCTCTTCATCTTTCTCTCACATATTATGAGCTCTAATTTCTTGTCCCCCTGTGGAAGGTTTCTGGTCTGGAGCGAATGGTGATAAACAGGCAGGCTGCTTCTCAACATGAGGAAACTCCCTTTTCTAAATTGTCCCATTACATTTCTCCCTGCATTTAATTTGTACAGGCTGTAAGGGGTCTATGGAAAATGGCCCTTGATTTCAGCAGAAGTGGGGTTTTACCCTTTGATGCTGGAACAATTCTTTCTCCTTATGCATTCCCATGACAAAGGCTGCGTTTGTGAGACAGAGTAACACAAGACTTTGGAATAAAGCGTGTGATAAAAGCAGCAAATAAATCTCCTTTACCAGGCAATGTCTGAACCCCGAATTCCTTACAAGGTTTTGTTCTAACACACTGATGTGCAAATAAATAGGATACTCCAAATGAAGTTAAGAAGCAAAGCTTGGGGAGGCAGGAGAGCTCTGGGGTTATTGTCCTTCGTGTTGAAACTCGGTGAATTGCTATGATGTTTAGCTGCCAAACACTTCAAGTATATTCCTGAAAAGTGGTGTGCTGTAAGCTGTGACTTACAGTTCTGTCAGAGCAGTAGGATTTCCTCCTGTACTTTACCCTTGAAAAAGCAGGTAAACATCTCTGAAGTGTGCATTTTGCAACAGTGAGTGGTTAAGAGTAAATGATGGGCATAATTACAGTATGTGCTTTGTGCTATTAAGCCAGACAGCCAGTTAGTTGACTGTGTGCCCCAGGGCCAGTTTCTAAGTTATCTCTACCAAAGTGGAAACCAAACTTCAGTTTAATTTTATTTGACTTGTAGGATCTGGTGTGCACATAATTTGGCAAGAGCTAATTTGCTGGTAAGCAGCTTTTAACATTTCACATTAGATTAGAACAGGATATGCTCTAGAGGTTTTGGATGATTATTCACTAAACAAACAAGCAAACAAACAAAAATCAGTAGCATCTAGAGCTGAACTACTGCAAGGAATATTAGATTTAAGATAAAAGAAACACAGAATTAGAGAGAAGACAAGACTGCTGGGGAGGTGAAACAAATACAAGGGGCATATAAGTAAATGCAATTTCATCTATTTTTGTATTGATTCTCTATACAGTTTGGCAGGCAGACCTGTAATATAAATATTTCAGTTTGTACTCTTTTTGTGGTGTGTATCAACATTTATCCCAAGAGTTGAAGACATTTGGGAGGGAATTTGGAAAGCACCTGCCCAACACAGGAACACATTTTGCATTGTCTTAAGTGAGACTGTGTTCCTGAGTGTCTTGTGTTAAAATTTAATATGTCAAAGTAATTTATGATATGACCTGAAGTTATTGAAGTGCCACAGGCTCCAAAGTCACCTGTGGATTGGTCATTGAACTAGTCTATTATTCCTCCCATTCCCACTGTGTTCAACACCTCCACTTGTGTTCCTTAATTCTTTTTATGCCTCTTTGTCATGTCACTATAGGAAATATTTTACTCAATGGCCATTCTCCACAAAGCCCCTTGTCAATCTCACCCCCACGCTGCCTCCAGCTCCTGTCCCTGCCTGATTTCTGTCTCAGTTATTTCCATCTAAGTGGTTCATTTTTGTAAATTCAGTATTTCCGTTTTTATTGTGCTGAAATGGCTATTCCCAAAGTCTCAAATGTCTTTTTGGCCACATTTTCAGACCTTCTGGTCATCTTAATCCTCTTTATCCTCTCAACTGTTTTTGCTAGTCCCTCCATAATTATACATTTCCAAGTCTTTTGAGATTCCTCCAACCTCTTAGGGTGCCCCACCTTTTCCCTGGCCTCAGAGTTCTCCCAGTCGCTCAAACTTGTTCAATTGCCATTTTCATGGAAATGAATCCAGTCTGTTCTCACTCCTACTCTGTCTGCAACCATACCTCCTTTCTTTTGCGTTGCAGGTTGCCCCTGTAAAATGGATTGGCATCAAATGAAATGACCAACCCCAATTTTTCATGGAAACCTCCTTTCCCTCTCTATGACCTTAACCAAACACTGTTGTTGCCCAGTTCCTACCTCAGTTTTCCCATTAATAAACTAGACCAAAGAGTATGTGCATGTGTGTGCACACTTGAGCTTCCTCTCACGTGGGCGAGAACTAGACAACAATATCTGTGAAGCAACTATTTTTATGCTGTTGTTTTCAAATGCTGATTTACCAACTCTGGAAAATATAAAAGAAAATTTCAAAAGGAAGAGACAGATCAACAACTCAGGGGAGTATAACTGATTACATAAACAATTTAGACTTTTCTTTTCCCTTTGATTTTTGCAAGCTTATTTTTACCTGTGTTTTATTACAAAAGCCTTTCCCATTACTTGACTATTTGTAAAGCTTAGATTCAATATATGAAATCTGCAGCCTCTCTTCATAGATAACATCACTGACAGCTCAATATATTTTTCCCCTTTGGTGGAAAAATGAAATCAGGCAAACGTTGGAGTTAATGAAGAAAACACAATGGGTATTGAACAATGAACCACTCTTATAAATTAAAAGTTTTTCTTGCAGGAAAGAGAATAGCGTACACACAGTTCTTAACTCATTTTAAATGGTCATAGGACTTTTGTGAGGACTCCCATAAGCTGTTATTCATAGTCCTAGCAGCAGTGATTTAATGTGCTTTTATGAAGTCAGGCTGCCTATGCTGAGGCAGTGAGGTCTGATCAGATCATTGTGCCTTATTTTTACAGTAAGTAAAGGCCATATATATATATACACATACATATACATATATATATATATATATATATATATATATATGAAAATTATTTTCCCACCATGGATTAATACCAGGTTATCTGTGCTTGAGAAATTGCAGTGACCTTTGGGTCAACGGGATCTTGAGTAAGTCACAATGGCAGGATAATTGCATTATCCCTACATTGTTTCTCATAGATGAACATCATTTAGTTACATGTCTACTAGAAAAGGTGAACACACAAAGCTGCCACCAAGTCTCTCAGTTGTTGCTGGTATGGACAATGGTGGTCCTAGGCATGCTGAGCAATTTTTAAGACTTGGTTTTTCTCCCAGCATAAGTTATCTCTCCTCCATTGCATACTTCCACTTTAAGATCGACTGTTATATTTTCATTTTTCCCTTTGGACTCATCCTATCTTGCTGATCAGCCCTCATGACTTTTGGCAGGTGAGAACTGCAAGATTCAGTGCAGGAACTGTGACAGCTTTTGGAGGACATTCTAAGGAGATGTGAACTGAGGTGCTGATGACATAATTTTCCAGTGCTATTAATGCAGCTTTTCAGGATCTGAGCTTTTGGCAAGACTTGAACTAACTTATCCAGTTAGTCAACTTGTACAGTTGAGATTTTCTCCAGAGGTTCTCTGCTGTTTGGAAATATCCTCAGGAAAGCATAATTATGTTATGGAAATACTGAAATTATTGTGTTTGATTATAAGAAATGCTTTAAAGACTGGACATAGACTGCCATGTACATTCCCAATCTCAGGTAACTACTCTCAGACAGGTAAAACGAACTACAGTTTTGAGATCATGCTGAGTTTGTCATTTGAGCCTTGTTCAGGGTCTGCAGTCACAAAGGCCTTCTCTTCTTGCTCCTTGGATCTACATTTTTTGCACAAAACCATGGTCACAGAAATTAGTGCAGCTGTTGTTCAGACTCTGGCTATTTTTGATGCTCAGTCTAACTCATTGTTAAAGAAATACATAAAGCAACACATAGATCTGTAAGCCTTCCTCCAGACTATAGGAAAAGGCTAATCTGTCTTTGCAGCAAGACAATTTACTACTCCCTAGCCAGAAAATCCTCAGCATAAGTGGCTTTGCGCTGACAGAGCCCTGTAAAGAGATGTTATAGTAAAAACAATCAGTCCTGAAGTGTACTAAAAATCGGTGTGGCAAGCTGTCACAAGAAGCCCCTCACAGTGAGAAACAAATACGATTACCCTGAAATAAAAGTCAAACCCCTGAAATGCTATGACTTCTTGAGCATACTTGCTGTAACTTTATCCATTAACTCATATCCAGTTATACAGCGTGGTGGCTTGCTGCAGACATGGCTTTACTAGCTATTTCTGCTTGTGTCCCTGCATGGACCTGAAAAATAAGTGCATGGTCATTATTGTTACCAGTGAACCTGGTATTGAAGTAATGAGGGCACACTGTTGGCATGGATTCTTCAGTTTAAGTTCTTACTGAGCAGAGATTATATTTTCTAAAAAAGGTACAGGCAGAAGCATGTGGTTAGTCTGCATAAGAAGTGGCTGAAATGTTGGCTGTTTTCACTCCTTGCTTCTAGGACAGCAATTTAGAAGAAGGATACTGAAGCTGAAATGCTTATGAGTGTAGAGAGCCTGGGGCTTTGTGCCTGCATCTTAACTTTGCTATGGGCAGAATTTTAAAGAAAAATTGCTAAGGGCTATTGGCCATATAGCTATGTAGGGAGAGAGAGAAAGCAAGAAACTGAGAAAAAGTGCAGTCAACCATGTACCTTTCCTTTACAGAAGAATTTTTAGGGTGAATTTCTGAAGCAAAAGCTAAATTCTAAAGGTACTCTTGTGATTCTTAAGTGACCCAGTACAGTAAATGGACCTCCCAGAAGCATTTACCTTTGCTAATTCTGTTAAAATATACACAGAAAGTAGTTTCTCTATTGACTGATAACTCAAGATACTTATTTTTTCCCCCAAGACTTTCAGCCATTTTCATCTTTCTTATTTTCTGCTTGTGGTTTTAATCGGAAAGATCATTCCCGTGAGAGGATGCTTAATTGAGAATAGTAGTGAGATAATGAAAGAGGGCATTTGTCACATCTTTTGTTGCATGGTTGTTACTTCCCTTGACATGCTTGCCTAGGGAGGAGACAGGCTACCCTTCTTCCATGATCTTCCAGCTCTGCTCATGAGGAAAACAACAGTTTTACATTGTCAAGAAGCAGAACAACCTCTTGCTGCTGCCTGAAGTCACACAGAATCACAGAATCAACCAGGTTGGAAAAGACCTCTGAGATCATCGAGTCTAACCCAAGACCCAACACCACCCTGTCAACTAGACAATGACACTAAGTGCCATAGCCAGTTTCTTCTTAAATATCTCCAGGGACAGTGACTCCATCACCTAACTGGGCAGCCCATTCCAATGTCTGATCACTCTCTCTGTAAAGAATTTCTTTCTAATGTCTAACCTAAACCTCCCCTGGCACAGCTTAAGATTGTGCTCTCTTATCCGACGGCTGGTTGCCTGGGAGAGGAGACCGACCCCAACCTCTCTCCAGCCTCCTCTCAGGTAGTTGTAGAGAGCAATAAGGTCTCCCCTGAGCCTCCTCTTCTCCAGGCTAAACAGTTCCAGTTCCCTCAGCCTCTCCTCATAGAGCCTGTGCTCCAATCCCTTAACCAGCCTTGTTGCCCTTCTTTGGACACTCTCCAGCACCTCAGTGTCCTTCCTAAATTGAGGGGCCCAGAACTGGACACAGTAGACGAGGTGCAGCCTGACCAGTGCCGAGCACAGGGGAAGAATCACTTCCCTGGTCCTGCTGGCCACACTATCCCTGATATAGGCCAGGATGCCATCGGCCTTCTTGGCCACCTGGGCACACTGCTGGCTCATGTTCTACCTGCTGTCAATCAGTACTCCCAGGTCCCTCTCTGTCTGGCCACTCCAGCCACTCTGTCCCCAGTCTGTAGTGCTGCATGGGTTTGTTGTGGCCAAAGTGCAGGATCCAGCACTTGGTCTTGTTAAACATCATCCCGTTGGATTCAGCCCATTTATCCAGCCTGTCCAGGTCCCTCTGCAGAGCCCTCCTACCCTCCAGCAGATTGACACTCCCCCCCAACTTAGTGTCATCTGCAAATTTGCTGATGATGGACTCAATCCCCTCATCCAGATCATCAATAAAATGTTAAACAGGACTGGGCCCAACACTGATCCCTGGGGGACACCACTAGTGACCAGCCACCAACTGGATGCAGCACCATTCACCACCACTCTCTGGGCCTGGCTCTCCAGCCAGTTCCTGACCCAGCACAGAGTGCCCCTGTCCAAGCTGTGGGCTGCCAGCTGGTGTCAAAGGCTTTGCTGAAGTCCAGATCCACATCCACAGCCTTCCCCTCATCTAGTCATGCCCAAGCCCGAGCAGTGCATCACACTGCAAGTTCCTTTTGTGTAGGGACTGGCAGCAGCACTGTCACAGCTGGCAATGGGTCTGGGGGGTGAGTTATTTGAACACAGATAACTCTGGCTGTGATATTCTCCCAGATATTCTGTTTCCTCTCCAAAACTGAAGGTTGTCCTGATATTAGAATCTAAATGTGGTTGCTGTTCATGAGACCAGAGAAAGGAGTATTCTTGAGTAGCAAAATAAATGTAGGACAAAAGAAGGTCAAAGTCAAGTTTGCATTGCATTATTTACATCAGTGCTGGGAAAAAGCCTTGTGAGCTGAGAAGGGGTAAGTGGAGATCAAAGGTGGGCATTAAAGTTTCTTGAAATCAATGAGTAGAATTCCATTGACTTCTGAGAGCTGCAGAGCAGATCTGAACAGCCTCACATAGCCACTTTGCCTATGTGGATTCTCTTTTTCTTTTAAAAAAATCCCACATTGTGAAATATAACACTTCTGGAAGAAATGTTAGAGATTTTACAATTCTTCTCCACACTTCCTGTGTAAGTTGTTTTGGTTTTTTTTTTCCTCCCCTTGATCATGAATTTTTCTCAATATGTCCAAAAGACTGTGGATTTCATCACAAGTTTTTATCAGGTGGACAAAATAACAGGCATCCAAAACAGGAAAGATCTGTGAAGTGCAGTGCGTGGTGGGACAGAAATACAGAGTTACCTGGAGAACATATTATTAGGCTGAAGAAGACTTGAGCATGAGTATCTTCATTGTCCTATACGTTCTATATAGCTTATCTGTGCAGTATCTGGTGCCAGTGCTGCTTAGCTGAAAACCCACTCTTAACTGGAAGAGTTCATGCCAGGGTTAGGGATGAGAGCAGCAGCTAGAGGTGCTGAACTTTTGGCAAAAAAAAAGTCAAATTATCTTTCTACACAGGGAGTAGCAGAAACTAATAACAAGACCAATCCCTTGATGCTAGACAGAATTTTTAATAAGTTTTGGGTCCCTCCCTACAGGAAAGACAGTGAGGTGCTGGAGTGAGTCCACAGAAGGGCAATGGAGGTGGGGAAGGGTCTGGAGAGTAAGTCATATGAGGACCAGCTGAGGGAACTGAAGTCAGTAAGAGAAACCACATTCCATTCTCACTTTAAAACCAGAGACTATCAGTTGGTGTCTCTAGTACAGCAGCTAAGAAAAAGCACTGTATATAAGTGCACACAATGTATCTTTCCTTTTCCTGAAAAGCTGAATATGGAAAAAGTAGCAGTAGGCAATGGGTTAATGAATCATAAACTAATTCTTGACACTTCCACTGACAGAACAAATGAAGATTAAGTTTCTTTGGAGAATCATGATTTTCATTAAATTTATGAACTTCAGGATCGATAAATTCTAATCTCTAATGTCTTTACATTATTCCAAAGCTTCTTGATGGGATAGAGCTCTTATAGGAAGGCAATGAAGTGATTACATTAGATAAATTGGGAATAGGACAATGATTTCCTGCATACCAGCTATAGCAGGGCTCTTGTGGACTGGATTATCCTCTGGATGCTCAAAAGGAGAGAGTAGCAGGTAAATTAAATGATGGGCTGCCAGAGGAGTTAATAACTGTAACTCCCAGACCAGATGCAAAGTCCTGTAAAGGAGCAGCCTGGTGCATTCATTAGTTACTTGACTTCATTCCAAAATCCTCAGCAGAGACAGTGTCACCACAAGGTCAAACAAGGGCAAAAGGGTGAGGGGGGAGATTGGCCTAGATCATTTCAGCAGCTGCATTTCTCTGAAAATCTTGAAAGCCAATAATTAACTGCAAACCTCTTGGGCCTTTTAAAACTGATTTCTCCTGCATTGCTACCTGCAGCAGTTCAGGAAAACCCCCATGCCTGCTAAAATCTGTGATGTGGGCAGCTCCCTGTGTGGAGCCTGTCTCAGGATGGAACTACAGAAGGATGTTTGCAAAGCTTCCCCAAAAACTCAGAGCAAAGGATGTGTAAATGAAGAGAAATAATCCATTGTTTTGTTGATCTGGTGAAATATGAGTTAATTGCTCATATCAACCCTCTCATCCTCTACAATCAATTTCTATAAAAAATGACTGCTGAAATTCCAGGGGTTTTTTTCCTTCTTTTTTGCCTTATTTCTACCTCAATAAAAATAAAGGATTGTTTTACTTGCTTTGACTGTGTATCCATTTATGCACTTTAAGATCTTGATCCTGCATCCATTGAAGCCAGTAAGACTTTATTTATAAGTGAAAACTCTTAGACTGATAGCTGTAGCTTTTAATAATTTATTCTGTCATTTTCTTGGGCATTGCTGTTTTTCCTTGGCCTTGCCACAAAGAAAAGCTGTGCTTTCAGGGATCTCTCCCAAACTCCTTCAGGCTAGGTGAGCAGAGAGGCATGTACAAAGTTGAGCTAAGCCTGAGTGACTGGAGAAGGCAAGGGACAGAATGGAGCTGGACAAACCTCCCTGCAAATGCAAAGAAATAGTGACTGGAATCAGTGCTGCATGAGAGGCTTGGAAATGGAGAGACAGTTTCTACTCCAGAGCCATAGGTGTGTCTTTTTCAGTCCTCATGATCTGATGAGATGATGAAAGCTTTCCATTAAAAAGCAGCTGGAGAAAACAGCAAGTAACCTGGGGAGAAAGGGTGATAGCATCAAAGACAGCATCATGCTACAAGGCAGCATACCACATTTGGGGCACTAAGCCACAAACACACTGAAAGTCTTACCTTGGACACAGCAGTACAGTGAAGTAGCATGTCTGTATTGGCAGGGATATGAGAGTCTTTCTGTTGCTCCTTTAGTTGCATAGCTTTTGAAGCAGCAAAGTAACATGAATTTGCTTGGGCATTGCTGATTCAGAAAGAAAGCCATTCTGTATCAAATAAGGCTTCCTGCAACACTCTGGATTTTCTCTAGCGGTGCCTCATTTAATCACTACCCAAAGCCAACTTCAATTGCTTCAAGAGAGATTTGCCTGCTGGATCAAAGCAGTGGTCTGCCTAATCCTGTGTTCTGTCTCTAACAGTGACTGGCTTCTTTGGAGAATAGAGGGGAGAACTCCTCAATAGGCAGTTGTAGGAATACTTTCCCCAGGGAGCTGATAAGATCACAGCCAGAGGTTATATGAATGCTGGTGTGGTGAAAATAAATACGATTAAAAAGACATCAGGATTATCAAAGTAAATGGAAGAATGTTAACTTAGAGATGGTATGAGAGAGAGGATATGGAGAGAAAGAGCATTAACTTAGAGATGGTATGAGAGAGAGGATATGGAGAGAAAGAGCCATACTGGAGAAACACATGGGGAGAGATGTGCTACCAGGGGGCATTTCAGTGGTGTGAATACTCCCTTTAGCACTGTTATCAGGACAACAGATGGTAAACCATCAGCAGAACATGAAGAAATCAAATAACCTTCACAGCTCAGTTGAGGCTGTGTCTGTAGTATTTGGTTTTTACCAAGTAATGAAAATTAACAGTGCCAGAGCATACTGAGATATAATTTCCTTCTCCCCTTTCTCCTTTGTGTTGATTGGTATTACAGGCAAGATGATTTCACTCAGGTGAGTATCACTACCTATAGGAGATGGAAAAATCAAGGCCTGTTCTAAACTGGAATTACTGGAGAGGACCAGCCAAAAAACAAACACATGAGTTTATTTTTGTAGATAAACAAATTACTGAGACATGAAAATGTCTGCATTTTGTTTGGATTGCTCTTTAGCCCATCATCTGTGACTAGCACAGGCTGAAGACTGCGGGCAATCTTGGTTGCAGTGAGAAACTCATGATTCAGTGCACACCCTGGATCAGGTTTTCAGTTCACATGTGGATATGATCTCATCTGTCTTGACCTACCAAGGATCATGGCAGTCTCCCTACATTTCTGTCATGTTGGTGTGTGATTGAAACATGGTCCCTATAAGAAGTGTTTTTCATTTTTGAATACGTGGCTCTAGAGCAGTTGAACTTTTTATGGCTCTTTCTATATGACATGGAAGTTTAAGAATAATCTATAAAACCCCCTAAATAATTAGGCATAGCAATTTTAGGTCTATTATATTTTTATAACAGGAATGCCAAGTCTATATGTATTTTAAATTGGACTTGACAGGATTCATGTTTACACCAGAATTTAATTTTTTCTGTATTGTGAGGTACCCTGAAGCTATTTTGACAGAAATTACTGTGACTGTATAATGATGATCTTATATGGTTGAAAGGCAGATGAAATGTCATCTAGTTCCTCCCTCTCCCAAAGCAAGGATGTATACTTACAGTGTTCCTACCAGCTGCCTCTTAAAACCTTCAATAATGAACTCTCCTTTCCCTTTCCTGGGGAGTCCAGGACAGGGCACTCCCTACATTTACAAACATTTCCCTAACATCTGAAATCCCACCAGATTCTCTGTACCTAATGATTTCTCCTGGCTAGACACCCCTGAAGCCACAGGGACATAGATGAAATTAGGCTGTCTGGAGATGTCTGTGTGCAGTCAAAATTATCTTACAAAATAGCTGAAAAACTCAAATAGATCAATGGAGTTTTTAATGGTAATTTACATGCATAGAGACTGTTCTGTCTGGACTTAGAGGACATAAGTCCAGATTCAATATCTTGTGAACTCTGGGAGCAGTTCAAATTACATCTGATGTGACCACATAACAATAGTTGGAGAATTCTATGTGGAGGTTAATATATGAACAGCTCTGGTTCAACACATAATTAAAACAAAGTACATTTAAAAGTGATTATTCACCCTACAATGAACATTTACTTCACGCAGGGAAAAATGCCCCGAAATTCAGCCCTTCTCAGTGTAGATTCTTAGCATTTCCTATTGCCATTCCAGAATTTTCTTCACTGGCTGCCAATGCTCTGAGATAAGCTGGGTTCCAAAAGGTGTGGGAAATGTTGTACCCATACTTTCTTTTTGGTGTTTCAAGGAAGTATGTTAGTACCACTGCTGTTCCTAGTAAAAAGTCAGCTGCAGCCCCAAGGAGCATCTCAGAAGCTGGCTTGGAGATGCAAGGCAGTTATTGTTACTGGAGGAGGAAAACTAGGGAGAAGCACGTGGTTCAGTTGTGTCCTCCAACCTTCAGAAAAATTTTTTGTATATTCATTCCAGCCCAGCCCCATTTCTTCTCTCTAAGCTTGAATAGTTCACATGCATTTCAGGGTTATGCTACAAATTGTACTGGGGAAAGGTTTTCCAAACTAAATAACCACTACACTCCAAAAGTTTAAGAACAGCATTGGAATATATGACTCTTTCTAATCTAAGGTTTCATGCTCTTTAAGCCAGTGATACTCAAACATACCATTAAATAAATGAAGGTCCCATCACATCAACTTCTATTTTGGAAACCCTGAATCTAACTGCCTCATTTCTAAATCTGACTGTGAACCTTTCAAATGCACCTATAGCAGTCACTGCATCATTTGTTGGCATTATTAAAAGAATCTTCTCAAAATAGAAAAGCAAGCAATGGGGCATCATGTTTCATAGAACTGATCTTTATCTCAGAGATTTTACAATCCAATTTTCTTTGTGCATTCTCTGCTCCATTGGGGCCTTTTATGTGAGGCATTCACTAGAATAACAGTGCATTTCCATTTGTATCTCTTTTGTTGCACATAAAAGCTCAATTAGTATTCCAATTCACCATCAGCCTGTACCTATTTAATGAACTTTTATCCACTTCCATGTTCCTTAAGTTTAATTAACTAAGACAGAGCTAGTATCTTAACATTTATTAAATGCTTTTCGAATGAATATATTCTTTCCTTGAAAGTTTTTATCAAAAGTCAGTAAGCAAAAATCTCTGAGTTCAGTCTGGATAGTCTAGCACTTTATCATTGCTTTGCACTTTGGTGTGGGACTTAGTAAGACATTGTGGCATAGTTTTAAGTTGTTCTGAAACTGGATTTTAATCCATGTGATATTTTCCTTGATGTTGAATCCCAATGAATATTCCATTCAAACGTCTCAGCTATTTAACAAGAATGATAACAGAAAAAATGATTCAGATATATCAGTGGGGAATTTGTAGGAACCTCATCCAAATGCAATGACTGAATCTTACTTCACTATTCTGCCTTTGAGCTCAGGAAATGAGATGAACATACAAATACATTTTTCTTAGTCTCAGCCTATGCAAAACTTTATGTTCAGCATAGGGTAGTTTGTGAATTTTTCTGCTAGCATCTTATGAGACATTTCAGTATGATGATGCTTTTTCTAAACATTTTGCCAAGGTCTCAGCATTTGTGTCTTGCTTCAACCCGTCATGGCCTTTTGCAAAGTTCCAGCTGGTATGTGGAGACCTCAGATGAGATACTTTCTCCCAAGGCTCACTTCTGTCTGTTACAATGCAGTATTTTGTCTGACACTGGTCCCTACTTTTTAGATGAATGAGCTTATCTTCTACTTTGATCTTCCTTAAGATCAAACTGTGTGCCCACTGCTGTGCAATCACAACATTTACCCTGAAGTGCTCCAGAAATTTTAAGTGCCTAACCCAAGAGGATCATTTCTATCCATCCCCTGTACAATCACTGTATATGGAAAGATTCCTCTGGAGAGTTATTCAGAGGAGCAGCCTAGCTTAAACATTGTGATTTTCCTCCTGGAGGAGGGAGAATCTCTCTTCACAGTTGGTAGAAGAAGGTTTGGCCATCTCATTACAAATGCAGGATATTTCTCTGGGTAGGTAGTTTGTGGAGCTGCATTAGATGCTTTTCAGTTCATATGGATCAGGGTAGAAATAAAGGGGCAGCTATTGAAGTTTTCTTATGAGTTGTTGGTAGAGGTGTTCAACCAACAGCTAACTATGGGAGAGCAGGACTGACAGGAGCGGTGGGAAAGCCCAGCTATTGTGTTGGCTCTCTTACATGGCAGTAACTTTCCATTTTGCATCTTAGTTTTGCAACACAAACTGTCCCATGGCTTTCTGTTCTCTCTGCTCTAAATCCATTTCTTACAGTATAAGGCCGTAAATGAACATGAAATAGGCTTGAAGCCACATGAATAGAGACATTTTTTTGAATATGCCCCAGGAATTTTTTATAATTTTTTTTCAGGTAGTAATATCAAATGCCCAACCACTATTTTCACAAGGAAAGAAAATGGTGATATGTCTGTTGTATTTGCTGTCTGGAATCTGTGGGATGTGCACTGGAAAGACAATTTGCTGCTTGCTGTGTGCCTGGTTCCTGCCCCACTGGTAGCTGCAGTTAATTGGCAGTTCTCTTCTGTAGATGGGTTGACATTTTCAAAAGCTACTCAGCAGAAACTAGGTGCCTAAAACTTCCAGCAGTTTGCAGTTCTGTAAATAAATATACAAGTTGTTTTTAAATTTACTTGTTTTAGAAGCACATGACACTGTGCTTCTGTTCTCTTCCCCTGAAGGACCTCTGCAGCCAGCATGTTACAGCAAAATCTGAGAAAAAAGGGATGATATTTACACCTCTGTCAGTGAAAGAGAAGATGCTTTTTGCTGTGATTTATAGAAACCGACATTAATCTCTATTGCTTTATAGTATACTTGCAATAAACAGCTTTTGAGATTGATTAAAGACTCTGTCTGCTGCTTTCACTCAATTTCAACAGCTCTTCTTGCTCCATAAACTCAAAAGGAATAGAGATTATGCCTTAAACAAAGCCCATGATATCCATCTCTAGGAGGATTTACTATTTTCAGTGCTTTGAATTAAAAGTTATATACATGTATATATGCATGTGTAATTTCAGATTTTTATTATAAAGTTTCTCCCACAACTAATGGAACAACAAAATTGGCTAAATGCATAGTTCTGGATGTCTCTTTTTTCCTTCACCTTCCCTATTTCTTTGCTCCAAACTTGATTGCTGATAATGGACATTGCATGAATTTTTAAAAATCACATATGAAAGAAAAAGCAAGTCTCTCCAGTCTCAGTAACATTTCCTTTACCTCCAAATGCAGCAAAGAATGATTTTATTACTTTGGTACTTACTATGCCAACATCACTAATTACATTATTATTTTTAGAAGTTTTTGCCTCGATGTTCTTTTTCTTTCTCTATTGCTAACTCGATCCTTAACATCCCTCTTCTTTGTATTTAGCCCCTTTTAAAAAGGCACCACTCTACTCATTTAGAGAATTAACTCACCTCCTATTTCTGTTGTCTTCAGCCACACAACCTGCTCCTGATCCCTGCTCTCTGTTCAATCCCACATCTGCCCTGTGTTCTTGTCTTCTTCTGGTCAAATTCAATTTATTTTTGGACTCCAGCACTTTATTCTTTTTTGTTATCACAAACTCTGGCTTCCAAATTTCTCTGGTTCTACATGAGAATGGTTTTCAGCTTTGATCCTACCTTTTTAGCTCCTATCCACACTTCTCAAAATCCTACTCTGCAGTTTTCCAGTGTAATCTTGTCACATGCACCTGGATAACTATAATCCCTTCTTTTCTGGCCTTTTACCTGCAGCTCTTTGATCCTTCAATGAATAGTTACAATGATGAATATACAAGCCTTGGTTGCAATGTTAATCTATTCACATCCTCCTCTGCTTTCCTGTCACATCCTACTGACTCATCTCATCTCATTGACTCTGTCTCTGTCCCAGCATCATGAAGGTGCTTAGTGACTCTGCTTGTAGCTATTTATCTGATGAGGTGCTCCCTTCTCAACCATGACTGCTGTGCTAGGCTTCCTACAATCCCACAAACCTCTTTAAACACTCCTAGAGGCCCTGGTAGGAATATTCCTCTCCTGAGCTGTTATATGGTTAGCATCCTTTTAATTTCTTTTCTTAAATCTGCTTCCATCTTTTACCAACTCCAAATTAGCCAGGCTAGCTAGAGAAATTCAAGCCTAGGTTACACAACTACCCTTACTGAAGGACTATTAGTGTTACCTCATCACTGGTTACGTGGTACTGACTACCCTGAAAACTCTTGAGCACTGATTAGGGCTACCTGGACTTGCCTAGAATAGATTTCAGTGCTGATAAAAATAGTAAAAAAGCAGAAGAAGACAGAATAAGGAAAATTCAAAGTGGAAGCAAAGGAAATCTAAAAGTTTATTTCAAACCAGCCATGAGGTTTGAAATAAACCTTATCTGGACCTTATCTCCATTAAAGAATGAGTGAAAACACTTGAATATCCTTGTCTTGGAGAAATTCGTGGCATATTTGTCAATTTTGAGGCTAGGATCTTTCTTTAGAACAAATCACTAATAAGTAAAATATAAACCTGAGTTTTATATCTTGAACATTCTCCTCCTAGTTTTTTTTTAAATGAAAGCTGTTGGAGTTAGAAATTTATGACTCTGTTGTAAGAAATTTCAGTGTGCTGATGTCCCTTGAGCAGGGGTAACTTGAAAACAACTGCTACTATTTGAACTGACTTTTGTATAAAATGTCTACTGCTGTTCTTCCTCGCTTGCCTTCTTTCTGAAGGACAATATACAACAGAAAAATCTTTTCTGTCACGTCTGTTGACCAACTTCCCTCTTACATATATGGCACAGGCAGGCCGATAAAACTGAGCACCTGCACCAACTCCTTCAATAAAAGCACAGAAGAACAGTTGTATCACCACTATTGACTTCTGCTACTAGGTGGGTCTCTAGAGCTGGATGCTAGCAAAAGGCATGATCATGCCTGTGAAGCTGCTATATTACATAAAGGTAGTCAAGGAGTAAGATGTTTCTATCTATTAAATATTAAAGCCACAGATAATAAGAAAAAGCCAATTTCAATCAGGCAGTTGTGAGATACGAAGATGTACTATAGTTAAAAGTAGCAGGAGGCAGCATTCCCAACACTACTTTGTGGGCACATATTGGAAGAAAGCCTTTTCCACTGTGCTTTTCAAAGCAATCTATTCTATTAGATGTGATCTGTGTTCTTGGATGTGAGCAAGAATATAAAATTCCGCAGAAAGAGAATACGTGATTAAAAAAGGCAAGTAGGAACCACCTCCTCTCCAGAGCAAACCCAGACAAAGGAAGCTGAAGACACTTTGCATATGAGCTTTCCAGGGACGTGAGTGACAGCTTGCACGGATGAGCACAGTGCCTGCATCCTGCTCATACCTGAAAAAGGACATTTGTTAATTAAATAAACCCCCATTGCACACAGCTCTGTTTGATTATTATCAATGTGCTAATTTTGTCATTAGGAAAAATAAACAGCACATCTTTGCCACCTGCCAGATTTTGCACATTCAGACTGGTCCTTTCTAGCTACAGTGGCTGCCTGGCAGGTGGGCTCCCACTTGGCACTTCCTCCCACAGCTTGCTCCGTTCCAATAGCAAACCAGGGTCACGCAGCTGCAGCAAATTCTGTTACAGCCATCCAATAAAGCCCTAGTTAAAGAGTAACCATCTAGAAAGATGCTGGCAAGGTTGACGAATTTGGATGAACTTGTGTGTGTGGTGCAGAGCATGGAAGATGTCCAGGTTTTGCAGTTTATTTACAACGAAAGTGTATGGACCACATTCCTCAACTGGAATAAATCTGTCCTGCTTTATTATTTCGGTGGTGCTCTGAAAGAAACATCCCTTGGAGACTTCAGCCTTGTCACAAAATTAAGTGTAGCTGAGTAGATAAAACTTGAGCTTAGATCTCCAGAGATCTGGGCTTTGTTTCTGGATCTAGCACTGACCTGTTGTGTGGTCCCAGCCTGAGCAGTGCTTATTTGTTGTTTGTGCTGAGGCAGTGTGGTACCGGGGCTCATGGCCCATTTGGCTATGCACGTGCAAGCATCCGATGAAATGCTTCCCCTGCCCAAATGTTCAGAGGGAAAATCAGCTAGCAGCGATCTCTGTGCTGCTGTGTGTGCAAGCTCTGTGAGTCAGACTTTGTGTGGTGCAGGAAGCCTATTTGTGGTGTAGTACATCCTGTCCTACACTCAATCTGGATTACCTTCAGGCACTAGACACTTGGATTTTGAGAGAGCTGCATCTTTCCATTTGAGTGTACCACTTGGAGTCACATGAAGGGCTAAAGTAACATATTCCACATAGGCACCTGAAGTAATAGGCTTCTCCCCTTGGTGAGTGCAAATAATTAACATTAATTAGAGCTGCGCACGTGCATTAAGAGCAGACTCCAGCACTCTGGGGAAATTTTATTTTCAATTAAGTGAAAAAATACTGATAGCTCTGAAAACAAAGGGTTCTTCTGTGCCAAGATACCTGACTTTGTTTTAAGCAAGTCTGCTCAGAAATTAAAGGCAAGATCATCACGTTTAGATGGTGTTTCCCACTGAGCCAGATCTTTCAACAGCATTAATTAGTCTTGGTACAGCTTACAGCTATGAAGAAATGGCCAAGGACACCAATGGTTTCAATGGCTGAGAGGTTTCAAAATGCTGGGAGGTCAACTTTTCCAGGTACAGAAACTAGATTGTATTAAACTTCTGTTCCTAGAAGCTCTCCCTAGTGGGGCAGCATAAACTTCATATATTAACTGCCACACCTCAAACTCACATTAAATTTTTTTCATTACAAAGTCCTGCATTTAGAGATTAGGAAATACCGGAGAGGGGCAGCCTTGTAACCTGAACTCAGCTACTAGTGCTTTTGCATTTTGATGGGCTCTTCTTGTTCATAGTTAGATTCTCTTATTTCTCTGAGCACCTGCCTATTTGGCAAGCAGGATGGATGAGGCTCAGAGGACATGCAGATGTTTGATATTTTTTATTAGCTTTGTCATTCAACATGTGGCCCTATGCATTATTTACTATGGCTCCACTGGAGCTCTTAAGGCAGAATCTTCCTCTTCCTTATGGACACTTTCATCATGTTCATGCTGTACAAGCTTCTTCCAGAGAGTCTGGTGTTCCCAAGACGGTGGGGAGGTACTCAGATTCTTTGTTCATATCGTATCCTGAATGCCATTTATCTTCCTCATAAAGTGCCTTGAGGCTGCGTTGCTCAGTGGTGTGACTTGGCCATAGCCCATTTCAGCAGAGCCTCGGCCATCCCACAGCCCACTCCCGGGGCTGGTTAACCGGGTTATATTGCTTGGCAGAGGGTCAGAAGTAGTTGCCCAGGCAAACTAGAGGAAGTCTACTGGTCGGAAGTAAAACAAACCCTTTCCCAGTAGACATAAGTCTTGCTTTTGGGAGTGGGGAGAACTGGAAAGCAAATTAAACAGAAATTGTAATCTGCCAACACCATCATTTTACATTAAGACAATATTTGGAGAGAGGATTTCCAGATGCCTGGGTTAGTCTCTGCTTAAGGTGGTGCCCTTATTTCTTTTGCCTTTCTCTTACAGCAATTCATCTGCAGCACTGAGTCAAAGAGAGACTTCGCAGAAAAAGGCACTTGTTAGTGATGAAGGGAAGAATTAGGTGTTTTGTGCTTTTGGTTACTCTGGATGGGAAGGAATCTGTGACGCCTGAGCATGGCTGGCATGGTTGCACATGCTGCGGGTGTGGTGCCAGGGGGACGGGCCGTCCTGCCTCACTGGCTGGCAGTGGTTATGCACCACCGGCTCTCACAGAGCTGTTTCACCTTGGCACGCCACATCCCGCCGGAGCTGGCGTGCCGCCTGGAATGCCGGCAGCCGGCCACCACCACAGATGGGCAGGAGTGGTAGTGGGCCAGGGCACGTCACATCGCCTTCCCTCCTGCCATGCTACAGAGCCTGACGAACAGGATTGTCAGTAATGAAAGCTGTTGCTGCTGAAGATTTCCCCTCATTATTCGCAGTTCATGGTGTTGGTAAGGTTATTTTCAAGTCAAGCAGTTTTTCAACAATGTATGTTTATGCAGATCATTTAAAACAGTAGCTTGTCACATGCTTTATATTCATGGAAACTTCAGAGAGCAGTTTTTAAAGCCCATGCAATCTGGATTTAATTTGCATTTTAATTAATATTTCAAATGAATTCCTTGGCCTCGTTTATTTATTTATTTTAGCCTTCGAGAGCAAAGACTCTATCAAAGTCCTGAAATTAGGAGAACTGGGATTTCTTTGAGCATAGCTTTTATTTGGTCATGCTGTCCAAGACACCTCTGACTAATTATTGGTATTGAATGGAACTAGTTGCTCTGTAGCTTAGAGTCAAGCTTGTAATTTGCTTTATGGCAGAGGCTGCAAAAATTCACTTTTCAAGAAAGAGAAAAATAAATTTGAATTGCCTGTTAAAAGGGATACAGTTTAAAATGGAGTTTTAGATATATGAAATTAAAAAAAAAAGGAAAAATCTCAATCTTGTAGAAGGAAAGAGGTTAAATGTAGATATCGAGGAAAAATTGGAGGCTGCATTTCAGGAAAGCATTTAAATGCATGCTTAGCCTTTTATTGGGCAAAGTGCTTAAACACATAATTCAGATTAGACACTGTTTATCTTTTAGAAGGTAAACAAAACAAGCCAAACTAAAAATGAAATTAAATTCTATTCAAGCAACAAACATTTCAAATAGGTTTGGAATTAATTTCAAAAAACCATATTTTTTCACCTATCCCAAATTGATTTGTTGGTTGTTAACTTCTAGTAAGAAATACTCTGGGTCAATTCTGGGTTCTTTATATCAGAAACCTTAAAGTTTGGTTGGCTGTACATCTGTTATAAATGAAACAGTGAATAACATTGCATAGCAGAGGGCTGCCTTCATGTATTCAGTGCAGAAATAACAGCACTGAACTCTAACAGTTCTTACTGGCTGAAGATTTCAAGCATGAAATTAGCAATTAGGGAAATTAAGTTTATTACCTCCTTATCAGAGTCAGAGAAACTGAGGCAGGAGACAAAGCTCTTTTAAAATCAGCAGCCATCTAGTGGAAAAGGTGGAAAGAAGACAACCATCAGTTCAGCACCAATAAGCACATCCCTGGCAGAAAGCCAGTCCCTCTTCTTGACTGGGAGAGATACAGGGTGATGAGGAAACAGCTGAATCCTCACTGATGTTGGGGTAGAGAGCTCTGGTCTCTTCTTCTCATACAGATGTATGTCTCCAGCATTTGTGGCTGCTGCCAAACACTCCAAGTGCCATGAAACCTTTCCCTTGTTGTATATGTGGATTTTAGTGAATACATTTCGCATGGTTTTGCTTTTTGACACCTTTGGCTTTCCAAACTTAAATATATTTATGAAGAATATCATTCAAACTTTCACCCAAATTCCTATTTTCAAAATGAGTTCATAAACCTCTGCTCCAATCTTTCGACTTCATACTTCTGAAAGTGCCACAATACAGATGTGTAGCTCTTAGAATAATCCACTGTAAATTAGATGGTGAGAAATATATTCAAGTACCATAGACTTTATTTTTGCTAAGCTGATAAAACTTAACTGAGTTTTAAACTGTTTTCCCTGACCAAAGCAAACCAATCAACTAACCAAACCATCCCCTCAACTGCTGATTGAATTTAACCTGAATTCTTCTCCAGAAGATTTAATTTGCTCATCTATTGTTTGTCATCAAAGGATCAAGCTTGCTGTTCAGTGTTCAGTATTCTCTGTCAAAATCTGCTAAGAACAGTGGCAGGTAGCTGACTCTGAAGAGCACATGCCATGTACACCCTCAAAGTGGGAATACTTTCAGGGATGGTGATGAAGAACAGGACTCCAACGTATTTTTTTAGAATCCATGCTACCAACAAAGCACCAAATTCAGACTTCTGTAGTTGCAAGAGATGCTGTATTAGAACTAAGCAAGAGATTATGACATTGGAAGATTTTACCCTGAAATCAATCCAGTTGTGCTGTGTTTATTCAGTGTCTTTTTTTCTTTCTTTTTCTGTTCCCCCACCCCAGCCATCACTGTAACTATTTCCAGCTAATATCTACCATAACCTTAAGAAAATCTATCTTGAGAAAAAGTGGAATTAGTCAAAATGAGGAAATGTGAACTGCTGCCTTTGAGCAGTAGGCAAAATTTTTCCAGTAGTTGCCAACAGCAAAACACTGGGTAGGGCAGAGTGAGGATGGGAATTGGTACAATTTGTGATGTTGCTCAGAGGCATTTCCAACATGAAAGCAGTTCTCTTCAACCTTATGCTAAATAACAAGAATTAAGAGGCAATAGATTGGGATTTAGAGAGTCTAGACAGAGGAGGATTACCTTTGCTACCAACTTCCCCTCTGACCCTGAAGCTTTCAGCCTCTTTCTGTTTATTCATTCTGCAGTTGTAAAATGTGAATCTGAAAGAACAGCCATTGCCTTTCTTACCAGTTTGTCATCAGTCCTTCATCATGTTTCATGTTGTTAAAAGCTCCCAACACCTTCACCCTCCAACCATGTGGATGTGGTGGAATAGCCATTAGAAAACACTTCCAAATTAGGTCACTTTAAACTTTGTGAAAACCACAAGCATGTTAACGAACACATGCACATGCACAAAAATATTTAGTTAACAACACAGAAGGAAATGTGTTCAGAACCTTCCTGTATTCTGAAAATAATCAGATTATTATCTGATGTTGAAATTGCACTAATATATTCTTGGCAGGAAGTTATATTTTCCCATACAGATTTTTTTTCCCTTAATGTTTCCCCAACATGTCACTCATTTTTCATATTAATTTATATTTAAATGTAAACAAAGTGTCATAAATTAATTCTGTGTTCAGTTAATTTTTCTGGTAAAATATGGATGAATGAATAAGTTGTCTTTGCTCATTTCAATTAAGAGCCTTCAATTAGTTTTAAAACCCCTGGCATTTCTCATGCTTCACTATTTCCATTCAGCATTGAGGAAAACCCAGCAAATCATAGGCCTGAGGCTGCTTAACCTGGGTCCTAACAGACTCTGCTCCTTCAGATAGTCCCAGTGAGAGTTTGGAGGCATATGTGCGGCTGAGGACCTTCAGGCAATAACATTGTGGGATAGAAAAGCAAAGTCTGAAGTCATTTGGGACTGAAACTATCTTTAAGTGTGTGGTAATATATGCCCCACAGTACAACAGAGTTCTTGCATCTGCGAGGGTCCTCATGTAATACATATAATGTTAATTTGTAATAGCATGTATTCCTGAAAGTTATAGGAGGAGGAATTTTCTCTCTGAAAATCCCATGAAGAATTATAGTTACTAATATAGAGAATGAGGCAAACCTCTACCAGTGACTTTTATGGAAATGGAGTTGGGCCCCAAACCTCTTAGTTGAAAGACTGTTTATAAATTTTCATTATGGTGTGTGATAGATAACAGTATAGCAGCAAGGAACGATGGACCAGTACTGCAGGGATCTGTATACTTGCTTTTGTTTACAAAACTTCCTTGAGTTTTGTGCAAAAGGCAAGAACTGAAGGAGAACCAATATGTGAATTGGGGGATATTTTCAGAGAACTGCTTCAAAGCTTGAGACACCACCTGAGAGGAAGCATGAAAGTGCTGGTGTCATCGTTGAACAAGCAGCTATGGAACAGTAGCATTAGGAGCTGGTTGGAAGCTGGAAATTATATTTTGGGAGGGAAGGAGAGACTCAGTAGGAAAGAGATAAGTGAGGAAAGACTTTGAACATAGAGAGAAGCAGCTTTCTGTGACAGAGTAGAGGGAAGAAGAAAGCAACTATGTCAAATAAAGTTGTCACCCTTTCTGGATATCTAGTTTTGATTCTCACAGGTCAAAGATCCATAAATACAGGCACAACAAGTTCTTCATGTGAGAAAGGGACACTGGGAGCCTCCTGGAACCTAGGGACATATGTACAATTTTTATTTTTTAGCTGTTATGTGTGTTAATTGATCAGTCTCTAGATATTTGGCATTCAGGTCATCTGTAGATGGAGACGTTGGATAAAGACCCACAACTAACACTGTCGGAATGAAATCTAGGTTGTTCTAATATGTCTGATAAACGTGGCACAGTACTGTAGTTTAATTTGTTTTAGAAGACATGATCATCCCAAAATATGGTGCAGGGCAAGAAGACCATGAAGCACAATATTTACAGAAAGAGAGTAAGGAGGTCATAATCTTCTCCTAAGGAAGGAAGAAGCAGAAGACAAAGAATTTTTAAAACTAGACTTAGGCAAGCAAGAAAAGGACAGGAATACGGCCAATTAAGTTGTGGGCATGACCACGAGTTTCAAAATGACACAGTGTCAAAGATGAGTTTTAAATAGAGAATAATTATGGTAAAAAAGTAATGAATTGTTGAGAGCTTACACTGCCCTTAATATGGCAGTAACATAGCTGAAGAGTTATTATTGAGTTAAGCGTTACATTGCCTCTAGTTTCTGGATACTTTCAAATCTTTTCTACTGTAGCACAATAAAAATCTTACTTACTTTTGTGTTTGGAAGTCTGTTGTTGCTGAAAAACAGTAGCATCTAGAAATGCTTAGTGAGCCCAGTCTCACTGTGATAGACATGGTATAATTATTTAGTCTTGGCATTTCAGAGACCTGGCATTATTTCTTTGGTGACTGTTGCAGTGAAATTATTGGATGTTGTCGTCTTTTATTTTTTTGACCTCTAAACTGCAGAAGAACTTTCATTCCATCTTTCCCTATTCCCAGTTTTACTTATATGTTCTGTAGCGCCTTTCTATTTGTGGGTGCGGTGTCACACAGCTGAATTTTGACAACTACAGAGATATCTGTAAAACAGTAAAACTGTGAAAATTAGAGGGTATATTTAAAGACATCAGAAAGATCACCCGGGCTGAGAGAATTTCTATCTCATAAAGAATAATAATCATAATCAACTTAGTAATATTGAGACAAGTCACATTAGGAGTTCTGAAAGAAAATGAGGAAAAGATTTTTTTTAAGCTATCAGGCTAGAAAAGACAAGATGAAAGTGGAAGAGAAATGTCCTGCTTGTCTTTCATTAGCTTTGTTCCTATTCAACTGATGGATGCTTTCTGGTACAAACAAATAGGATGATGCACCCTCTGCAAAGTTTTGCATGCAAGAATAATTAAAGGTAATTTAAATAGTAAAATAACTAATTAATGTAATTTACAAAGTGCTTAAGCAATGTGCCTATGCAAATCAGCCATCTTTTCAGCAAACAGCTTCTGCAGCTCCCAGATTTTCACCAATTAATGCTCACCTGTAATAGGTCCCCTTGAGTACATGGGCTTTCTAGCACAGAAGGATCAAATGTTCTTCCATTTTGCACTGCACCAGTTTTGAAGGATTACCATTCTGAGCATGTTCCCTTTTAAATGGTCAAATTCCCTCCAAAAGATGACTCTTCATATAATATATGTTACTCATGTTAGTCTATTTTTTGTGTGAGCAAGTTGACTTCCAAAGAGATAAGTTGTTGTATTTATCTCTTACAAATAAAAGTAAACAAATTTTCTATCAGGTACACCAACAATGCTGACCCTGTGCTGAGACATGCTTGTTATGGTGGCATCTGAAAGACATATTTAGGGGATTTTCTCAAAAAAAAAAAAAAAGGTGTAAGGAGTGTCCAAGGGACTTTCTCATCAGGGCTAAAAACTACATGTCCCAAGAGGATATGGAAGGAGTGAAGAATAAGTAATGAACTGAGGTGTAGTCACAACTTAGTTATTTCCTGCATTCTGTCAGTGTTGTGGGTCAGGGAAATGCCCCCAGTCTATAGATACAAAATGGCTTTATGTCATTGATTCTATCTAGATACATAGTTGCTTTATTACTATGACTATATTGTTATTATTTATCTATATTGTTATTATTAAGTGTTATTATTAATTTAACATGTGGCTACTGTGAAAAGAGGAGCTATTCCAAGTTTGTTTTCTGTGAGATGGAGGCACAGCAGCATTCCCTTGTACAGCAGGCTGGCCAAAGCTTTGTTCCTTTAATTCACTGATTTTACCTCTGAAGTTCAGGCTCCTAATTATTATCCTTAAAGGGAATGCTGCCAGGAAGGATTCAATTTGGAGATGTCTTGCTTTATTGGCAAGACAACTAAACCTGACAGTGAAGGCTGTCAAGAGGAGTGTGGTGTGATTTTACTGAGTAGGAAGGGATGACAGGAGGAGTCCACTGTGTATAATGTTGCCTGAGAAAGGCCATGATAGAGAGATGCTCACATAAAGGAGAGGATTTGCAGTGGAATGCAAGAGAAGATCAACAAGGAGGTGAGGGCACGGAGTGGGGGTGAGGGTAGGGATGACAGCACAGCACGAGCAGTTGTGAAAGAGAGGAGGCTGATCTGATTATGCAAAAAAGGCTGCTCCTATGCATTTTTATTCTCTTCTGTGTTAAAAATTAATGAAAATTCCATATGTGAGATTTTCTTTAGGCTACCAGCAAAAATCTTAGCCATTTGTTTGCAGCAATTGTACCATCTATTCTAGTCCAAATTCCTTGCATCCATGTCTGAAACCTAAAGAGAGTTGGGTGGTGGGAAAAGCAGACGAGTCAAAGATGCAAAAAAAAGGCAATGCTACAGATATAAAACTCATAAAATGATGGTGAGTGAAGAGAGAAGGATTTTGAAAAAAGAATACTTAAAGTCATGAAGAAGAGTGACCATTACTACCTAACACTGTCAGGAAATCTTTCCAGGTAAAGAGCTACAAGTAACAGTCCATCTCAACCATTTCAATCTTTACAAGAGAAGAGAGAAATTAATCCATTTGGTCAAAAAGTAAGGTATTTTTCTGCTCTAATTAATGCTTCATTGAAAAGCAGAATAGAAAACATTAAAGAAACAAAGCTTCAGAAATTATCAAAGTCCTAAGAAGCTCTTCCAAGTATTAAATGCTTATATGTACTTCAGTAAAACGAGAACAGAATTTAAATGCAATGCATATGAGCTTTCATGACTGTAATACCTGAGCAGACAAGGCTCTTATCCCTGCACTCTTCTATTTCACAGCTGGGCAACTGAGGCATGGAGAGACAATGTCTTAGGTCTTTCAGATCTTAACTTCCCCTGAAAACAGCAGGTGTTGAATTCTGCAACACCTCAAAGAGACTGTCATTAAATGATTCATTGAAGATCACACAGCAAAAACCCATGAGGAAATAAAGGTTTGAAGCTGGAAACCTCAAGTCCTGGGTGACTACCTTAAATACTAGAGCATTCAAGTCTTCTACTGAAGCTGAATTTCGGGTGTTGTGCCAGCTCTCAGTTTAGATTTTTCAACAAACATAATTTCTAATGTGTAATTACAGGGGAAGAACCTTTGCTCTGTACCATCAGTGGAATTCAATATCCTTTGATAGGATTGCTCATCTGTAACTGGTGTCAAAATGTGGGTCTCTCTCAGATATATTTTACTTTGGCTTAATTAAAATGTACCTCTTTTATTGGTTTAGAAGTAATTTTATACAGAAAACCCAATGAGTATATTTATTCATCTTACCAAAAAATGGATCAAGCAGTCAGTAATGGTGATATAAATCTGTAGTAATTTTACAGAGCTGTGCTATATTTTTAGATGTGTTATTGAGACCTTAAAATTTTTCTTATAATAGAAAATATGCATAACAATTACTGGCATTTTCTGTTAAGTAGAATAGTGAAGGAACGGAGAAGCAGCTTGAGTTAAAAAGTAAATGTTCAGCAGGCAGTGTAAGAATATAGGTATTTGTTCAGTTTCATGTACATTATAATATATTCAGGCCCAAAAAATATGTGTGAAATTCAGAAACTAGAGGACTGTCAGGAAAGGTCCAGTACTTTCAGCAAGAAGGAAATTGAAAAATTGTATAGAAAGAACCACATTTTAATTAGGTATTCAGAAGCTGCGAAGAGGGACTATATTAGCCAAGTACACATATTGCAAAGGAATTATAAGAAGAACTGATAATTCTGATAATTTGTTGTCACTTATTGTCGCTTTGATTTGGTGGTATTGCACTTCCAGAACTAACCTATTCGTTTTATAAAAACAATAGTATTATATCTAAAAAAGCTTTCTCCCCCCAGTTTACTTTAAACTGTGAAAGGAAGAGTCTTTTCCAGGTGTTTGAATTGGAAGCAGGATGGTAAGAGGCAACACCCATGATCTAGACCCTGCAACAATTAGTTCACATTACCGTAAACTCTGGGGGGCTGGCATATAGCTCCTGAAGGACAGACTTTGTGCCAATGGGCTTAAATATTATCATATATTTCCATTTGAGAAATAGCAACCAAAAATAAATATGCCAGAGGGTAGGGGGCTCTTTCATATATCTTAGCTGGATTAGAAATCTTTTGAATTTTCATCAGGCTTGCAGTCATTTTCCTTGTTACATTAAAAGAATGTCCCCAATACCCTTCAGAGATGCCATTTCTCCTCTCCAGATATTACCTTGAAATTATGACTAGGCAAGAAAACTACATGGGGAAAACTCACTTCTTCCTCTCTGGGTATTTTGTACAGTTAAATTTCCACTTATGATTTTTGGAGTCCATTCAGACAGCTTGTTAGTTCTCACCACTGAAGTCTTTTGCAGCATGGAAGGTATCTTTCATTCTGCAGGATGAAGCAAAATGATGAAGAGAGCTCTGGCAGCTACCACCAGACTGGGTCTGTTGTCTCAGGGCAGCAGGGGTGGGTGGGCATGCAACATTGTTTTGGGCAAGGAGAAAGACCCTCAGCTGCTAGACAGGAAACTGCAGCTGAGGAGATGGCAAAGTACATTTCCTCAACAGACAGCAAGGTCTCATGTCTGGAAGAGGAGAAAACTGTAATTTAACACCTGCTCTCCCGTCCTAAGATATGCTGGATTTTTATGGAGTAATGTCCTGAAGTCAATGCAGGGTCACTAGCACATTGTTTTGAGTCTGCTTAAAAGAGCCTGGCTTGGTGGCTTGTGTCAGCAAGGATTTGCATCCAGGAGGTGGCACCAGCATGTGGTTCCATAGCTATTGGAGAAAGCAGGATGTTTCAATCAAGGAGCCTAAATAGATAGTGCATTGCTGTCTGGATAAAGAGCTTCTCTCCAGCAGGAAAGCTGAAGGGCTTCCACCTCCTCACAGCCCCTCTGAGCTAGGCTAGGGTCCTCAAAGTGCATGGCAGATGCACCTCTCCATGGTACAGGGGGAAATAAGCAGCTGGCAGTGGTGGATTTCAGCAGGGACAAGACATCCTCCTTGGTGGCTGCTCCTCTTTGGATCCTTTCTGCTCCTTTCATCTTGTGTGTGGGGTTGTGGAGATGAAGATGAACCATGGTGCTGTACTAGAAATATGTGAGGTTCCAGCACCAGAAACAGAAGGTCAGGGGGAGCTGGGCTATCAGGGAGCTTAAACTACCCACGTAAGGAAAGGAGATGTTAAACCCGCAGCCTTCTCTAGCTTTCTGCATAAAGCTGAGCAAAATAAATACTACTAATAAGAACAGTAAAACCTCCATACTGAGAGTATTTCCTGGTTTACAGTCTTCCCAAGTGGAGATGCCCTTAAAGCCTCTTAGTTGAGATTTATTTAATCTTGGATTCTCATGTAAATTTGCACTTGGTGACCTGGCAGCAATCAAGGAAAAGAGGTGCTAACTGGGAAAAGATCCTGCTTCAGTTTGTTTAAACGTTCAACTTGCGCTGTGAAATTGCATTTGTAAGAGAGAAATAAACTCTGAAGCCCTTCAGCAGAAATGGATTTCACATATTTAGTGGATGCCTCAAGGCAATTTCTTTTCTTAATGGGATCTGAGCACAGCTTTAATTTTTCACATTTTATAAGGCTTTTCCTTGAAATTACTTTTTATGTGGTTCCTCTGTTAATGGATCCTCCACACTGAGGCATGAGTAAGAGAAAAAAAATCTTTAGAGAAGGAAAAAGTAGGATCATACTGGGAAAAAGTCACATAATGAATTGGAGATCAGAGGCAATAAAACTGTCTTCCATATTTTTCTTTGATAAATGCTGGTCTCCTTTAGATTTTGAAGACATTAACATATTGAGCCAAACTTTTGGGTTTTTTTAAAGAATATTTTACCAGATGGATAAAGAGTCACAGGAACTATTCGGGCACAATATTAAATTGTCCCTGGCAACTGTGGCAGGTCTGATGTGTTATAATGTCATGCTCCTAGGCAGGAATAGTGATCTCACCTGAAAAAAAACCCCAATATATGCAGATCCTTCACTTAAAATAAGACACAAACAGATTAACCAGTCTTTCAGAGAGTTTTTAGGTGTCTACTTTCTAACACCAGAGCAATTATGGTGTATAGCACACACAAAGAAGGATATTTTTTGTTTTCTAAGAGGTTATGAACAATGGTTGAATTTAATATAACTTTGGGTAAAAAATTCCTAGTTATTACTGAAGTCGTTAGTCTTTTCTGGTTTTGCCACTGGCATTTTACAAAACTGGTGCCATTTGATCTCAGAAAACTTGTTTGTTTTAATGCAGCTGAGAGATGATTTTACAAATAATAAGAATATAGATAGCTCTGTTATAATAACGAGGGATATTTCTGAGATGTTTAATATGACAAAGACACCTTTTGTTTTTCTTAGATCTCAATTTTCCTTTAAAAAATAAAAATGTGCAAAAGGAGTTCCATTATTGATCTGGAATCCAAAAGAGTTAGTTTTGAGTCACTATAATTGACAAAGGCTTTTACAGCTCATTAACTGCAAGATTATGTGGCACAATTCATTAAAATTCTGTTTCACTGAATGCATTTGTAAACACCTTCTGAGAAGTTTATCACTCTTTGCATAATGCTGAGCTTTCTTTCAGCAGATACATTTCTCTGCTGCTGTTTACTGATATAGGAGTCTGGAGTAAGTTATGGTAAAAAAGTCCTATCTTCTCACAGCAAAGGGGAAAAAAGGAATTGTGTTGACTCTGAAGCATTACAGATATTAATTAAACATTGCTGTATTATTTCCTTTAGACCACTGTATTTATTAAACTTCTCATTCCACTACTTTGGTGCATTTTTTGCAAGAAGACTTTGAATTTAGTACAAGTATGAAACAAAATTTACAGGACAAGCCATATTTATTTTTTCTTTCTCTGCAGCAGAACAAATCACTGCATCCTGGCTGTCAAAACCACAAATAATCTTTCTCCCCCTCTTGTCAGAGAGATTTAAATTCTTTTTCATCTAGAAGCATTTATCCAGGGGATTATCTAACCTATTCCTTGCAGCTCCACGAATAAATAAGTGTTGTGCTCACAATACAAGCTGGAGAAGTGCTTACAAAAATGATGAGAGATACAATACAGTGTGAGAGTAGAGAACATTGAAGAGTAGACAGATATTTCCCTCTCCCATTCTCATTTTAGCACCAGGGGCCTCAAATCATCACTACTGCAAATGTAAAACATTTAACCTTAATTACAGCTTAAATATTTCGGGTATGAGCAGAACAGATGCTTATATGGCTGATATGTTTTGTGAATCTGAATAGATATGGCCTGCCAAAGCATGGAATAGATGATATGCATGTGCATTGTTCATTTTATAACATCAGCAAGACACAGGGGGGCTTCTTCTAACCAAGAGTATGTGCCCATATTAGTCATATAAGGATCCCTTTTGTCTCTGCAGAGAATTGGTCATCACAGCCTGCAGAGGCAAGTGGGAATTTATTTTTAATCAGACATCTATGGATAAATGTACTCTAAACTCCATTAATTATACTGACTAAATATTGCTTGACTACAAAGTCAACCCAGCATGCTTGTTTCAGAAACCCTCATCTACTTCGTGGACACATAAAATGGACTAAACAGGAAGGGAACAGGTCTAATGCAGTGAATCTAAGACAACAGCCTTGTGCCATTTCACCAGAATTTTTGATGCAACTATGATAAGACACCAGAAGACAAGACAGTACCTGGTACCTGTGTTTACTCCCACTGACTGTGGCTGGGGTTTGATGCTTTTATGTTGACAGTTTTGCTGTTGAAATCCTTAGTGCTGAGAAGGCCAGTTTACGTATTGATATGAAAATTATGCTTTTCTTACATACCTGTAGGATTTCTTTAATTCAGTACATGAAAATATACCAATTGGGCTGTTGTCTGAGCTCAGCTATGGCACCAAGGTAGCTATTGAGATATAAATGTCTATTTTGTGTTGCTAACACTACCCTCACACGAGTAATAAGTCTTTGGTTTGTTCTGGTACATTTTGTGTTTTGGAAATAGCAGATGGTACAAACGCTTACAAACAAGTGACTGAATTTTCTGTTTCGATGCCATGAGAATATTTTTCTTTTTTCCCAGGATAAACTGCATCTTTTTCTCTGTACTTTGGGCAAGGACCATCCTTGCATTTGTAGACTAATTCTCTTCAAAGAAACTAAATATCTATATTTGTCTGTGTGTGTATGCACACATGCATACATGTGTACATGTTTATATATGTAGGCTACATTAATAAATAAGCACTATTGTATGTGCATATCTGTTACACAGTAAACTAACAGCTCTGGATACTTTTAAAAGAAGTTGTAGGTGCTCAGGTCTGCTCACCTTCGTTTTCAGAGTTTCAAAAAGATATCACTGAGTTGGTAGAATTGGCAGAGCTGTCAGAATATGTGAGCACAGCTGCTTAGAAAACTTAAAATGCCTGCAAAGAAAGTAAAATCAAAGCACATGATTATGAAACTGAAGACAAGTGCATCTTCTGGTTCCTGTTTTATCTTGGCTGCATGTTCTTCTCTTTCATGTTTGTTTGACTTACTCCACAGGCTGGTGCAACTGTTATAATTGACTTGACTGAAGGGGTTTACTGCCAGCAGATTAAAATAATCTTTCCTTCTTTAACCTCCCCTCTTCTAGTCTAAGGAAAGGAAAAATGATTCATGAAAACAAGAATCACCCAAGGAATGAAAAAGCACCTAAACTGCAGGAATGAGGTAGTCTCTGCCCTCGGGCTTTCTTCTGTCATGGGGTTTATGCAGAAAGCATGAGTTTGGAAAGCAGCAACCTGTGACTGTTTTCCTGCCTGCTTACAGAAAGCAAGTGATCAGGCTGGAGGGAGAGGGGCAAGACTTCGCGCTGCCTTCTCTGCTGCTGGCTGAAATCACAGGACAATAAGGGGAGCATGCACATGCCAAAAATTGAAGGTGATACGGGCTGATCCTGAAAACTAGGTTGAGAAAATGATTTAGATACCTAATCCCTTTGACATCACTTTTCATTCTCTGGATTGTAAATTACTATGTGCTGCAGTAAAGGGAAAGCTGAAGGAAAACAGGCATTGAAGTTTCTATGTTGATCTTATCTGATAACTGTGTGACGATCCAGTCGGGGCTGGGTAACACTATTTCTCTGTCTTTCAGTGCAGCAGCAGACTTGCACAGCCAAATTGCAAGGAACCATAATTAAGATCATGTGGATACACTTATCCAAGATTTTCCTGGATAAATGCTACTTTTGTTCCACACAGAAAAAGCATGATGTCTTAAGTAGCCTGCAAGGTAACTGGTACTGCTTAAGAGATAAAAATCGAAGTTCAAGTCCCAAGACAGGATCATGTAGAGAAAGAATTTGAACTGAGATCCTTTACAACCCAATAGACTATCCTATTTATCATGGTATTCTGGTCACGCTTTCTGTATGGACAACATTGCGAAGCTTTTATTAAGTGCTGAGGCAGAAGAAATATTGTAAAAAGAAAAAAAAATCATGCACTGGGAAAATCTTTTTCCAACATGAATATAAAGGCTTTAATTTCAAATAGTTGGAAGAAGAGACAGAATCTAGTTGATAAAGCTAAACAAGAGTATGAACTCTGAGTTTTGTCTTCTAGGAGCATGAAGACAGAGATTTAAAATTCCCTGTAGAAAATATTTGGCATTTGATCTCTTTTTTCTAATGTTTTAAGTTACAGCATCTGAAGAAGATTACAGTGTTGAAACATCTCCATTCCATTGGCATTTTATTTTCCTCAAAATTAGTGCACTACTGAAACAGCTCAGGCACGATGCACTATGGAAGGGGACTTTAGAGACAACAAAAAGCTTCACACTAAACACTTCAACATGACATTTCCAAGCAAAGTTCTTTTATTTTAAGTGTATATATTTCAAGCTCCAAATAATGCTTTGTTTTTATTTTGATGAAAGCGAAAATGACAGGAAACAATCAAGTTGTGGACAGCTTTACATTCTAAAGACTTTCTTACCACTTTAATACTGTTGAAACTGAGGAAGCTGAGAGTTATCATGATGAAAATAAAAATACTGCTAGTGAAATGCTTATCTTCTCAGACTCCTTTTCTGCTGGGAACTGAAGAGGTGGTTGATAGAGCTGATTGAAATCCAGCTAGTTTTCCATTCACGTTCATCTGAGATTTCATGAGTTCCACTTTAGTTCTCCATCAATGCTTGCTTGAAACTTAAAAAATGTCAAGCTTTGCGAAAACAGCTCAGAGGCAGGACCCTTGATGCTTGTAATTTTCAACATGTCAAAGTAAATATGGTTTGTATTGTATTTATTTCCTGAAATCTGAGCAGACAAAATTCATTCCTTCTCAGGGGGACATAAAGCAGTTGGACAATTGCTTTAGAAATGTGTCTTTTGAGGGTAGACCACTTTTATTTGTAGGGTTCCTCTCCTCATATTTTTTATATGCACCTTCTGTGCATAATTTTAGGGACTGATTCTCCTCTCCAACAATGTTTTGCACCCATTTGTCTCCATTGCTGAAGAAGAGATGCCATTATCAGCAACACCATAAGCTAAAGGAGTCCAGAGGCTTTCACCATGTCATTGCTAAAAGCAGCTTTAAACCTCTTGTCTTTGGTTGCATTTTCTTGCTTTCAACAGCAGTCTTTGCTTTTGTAACTTGTCTTCCTCTAATACATATTGGGAATATATTTAGTTTGTTTATAGTACATTGGAAACCTTCAACAAGATCACTGGCCAGTTGAAGGGGTGTGGTGCACTGAACATCTCTGCCTTAAGTTTTCCAAAGTCAGCTTCCCACACAGCAAGATCCAAGGCTATGGTGCCGTATTCCAGCTCCCTTCTTTCTCTCCATATGTCTCTCTATATGACTGTCTCCACAGTCTCTAGATATAGAGATTTACAAAATAGATAACAAGACTTTGGATTTGGCCATAATGACACTTCTGCTGTTCTTAACTGAACAATTTTCTTCTGGGCAAATACTGAATTCATGAGCTGGCAAGAATTTTGTCTTTTCCTTCCCCATTCACAGTACAGAGGAAGCAAGACACTCACTTTGCCAGTTTCTGTGAGGGCCAGACACTTCCTAGCATAATACTTAGGTGAGAGAATTATCTTAGATGTGTTCCTAGTCCCACCTACTGAAAAGTTCTTCTGCCTTATCTAAAATAATTAAAGGTTTACATACTAGAGATTTTGTGCTGGAGTCTTCCTTCCTCTCAGGAAGGCAGGTATTAGACTATAGTGTCTCATTCCTTTAGTGAATATTAGATCATTAGAAATTGTTCCACTTGATATAAAATACTTTAAAAAGTCTTAGGTCAAAAAAAGGAGAGAAAAAGAATCAATATTCCAGTGCTGAACACTCTTCTGGAAGTCAGGGGGTTTAGTTTCAAATCTGGCTCTCCTGGGAAACCTGTTGCAGAATCAGGAGCTGAACCTGGGTTTCTGAGGGCACAGACTAGTAGACACAACAAAGTTCAGTGCACTTTACTTTACAGTCACCTTGTAGATAGGCTCACAACAGTGCGGGTTCCTGGTAGAAAGTAAGGGTCACTGTAAAAACATTTATTCCTGTAAAAAAAAAATGAAATTTTTTTAAATGTCTTGGATTAACTTGTCTGGCTTGTAACTTATTGATGAGATAAGTCACAAGAGGTACCAAAAAATAAATTAGTGGAAAATATGGCATTTGGGCATGAAAAGTGTTTTCTTATCATAGTGATTATAGTCTGCTTTATTTACAGTATGGACGGCAGGCACTGAGTGTGCTATTTTTTTAATTCAGCTGCACAACTGAAATCTTTATAAATCAAGTGGGTTTATAGTCAAGCTGACATTATCATGAGCAAGAACTGATTGTCTTGGTTAGTTTAAGATTCTTGCTTCAGAGTCTGCCATGTATTTAACACTTATCAACAAAATTAATGAGCAGACACTGGTGGCCTCTGTGGAACAAAGTGGCACTGGTGGTAGTTCTTTCAAAAAAGAATCCCCATAAAATAATACCTAATGTCTTCCTAAGTGAAATAAGAGGAGGATCTGAAACCTTTAAAAATAAAATAGCTTTATCTTTAAGGTTTAAAAGCTTCAAATTCTTCATACTGATGTCCAGGCCCATACAGAAAAGACTGCCTGGGTGAAACACTCTTCTTGGAATGAGAAATTTTAGGACTGATCCACTGAAAAATATAAACTGGGCTTAATCTGGTGCAAAACCTGCGGTGGGAATAAACCTATCTTTTCCTAAACAGATGTATTTCCTTTCAACTCTTTAATCAGCTGTTAAAAAAAAAAAAAAAAAAGATGAAGCAGAAGTGTGTTCCCCAGGAATGTTAGGAAATAACTAACACTGTTTAGTAAGCAGAGGAAACAGAGTTTCTGGTGGTGCACATCTGCCCTGCTTTCCAATGCCAGGTCAATGCTCTTTATTTAAGCACCTGACACAAAGTTCCAGACAAGTACATGTGGTACACAGGCATGGTGTTGTGTAGTCTTAATATAACACATGGATCAATCCTATTCTCACCACTGTATGAATATTTTACTGGGAAGATGGGGGCCTGTTGCTGTTCAGCTATATTAAGTGGCTATCCTTAGAAAGGGGTGTAACGTCTGTGGCTTTGTGATCAGACCTCAACTCTGATTTACCTTACAGGCAAAGGTCTGTCCTTATCAATAAGATTACTACAATATTGCAAACATTTTAAAAAAAATTAATCTTTTTTCTTCATTTTTCCAGCACTGCTCCAAGGAGGACCCACTCTTTGGCTTTGTGGATATCCCGCAAGAGGTTTGACATGAAACAAATACTCTTTTGAATCTTGGAATCAGGGTGGAAGAATTTATTGTCCTACCCCATGTTGGAGTTTGCTACTATTGTGACAGATCCAGCAGAGGGGAATTTACACCTATTCTTCAGCTGTTCAGTTTGCAGTCTACTATCTTAACATAAACTCACACATTCATCAGCAGGTTAAACTGAGATGCCAGAATGAAAACTGGAGCAGCCGAAATACAAACACATGCTCTCTTCCTGAAAACCCACTTTCTTCCTACTCTCAGCCCTTCCAAAGCATTTCATCAGTCCTTTTCAATTCCTACAATTTCTTACTGGTTTCACGGTACTGGGGAAATGGAGTTGAATGCAGTGCTTGATAACTGCACCCAAATTTTACAAAGAGATGTTATTTTTCTTTGAAAGACTTAAAAATCCCTCCCTTTTCCCTTGATGTCTCAGAGGCACATTCTAGCTGCTCTTTGAGGTGAGGCTCATTGAGTATACGATTAAATAAAAATGGAAAATCTTAACCAATACATTTAGATTCCCTTTTCCACTGCACTGACTTTTTAAAGATGTAGTTCCAAGAGAAGAAAACCTCTTTGAGAGACAGGTGTTGGACCTGTAACACTCCAGCACTATGGTCAGGGCTATTTCTGATGCCTATGGACAATGCAGAACTGAAAGATGACAAGTTTCTAGGCTGCCTTGACCATGATCAGATTTTCAGAGACAGAAGTGTCCCAAGAAGGCTTTTAACTGAATCTCCAGAGCATTACATACCTGGAAAGAACTCAGGTTGGTCTTCAAGTGTGACTGTTGTGCCTAATTTCCAAATTCGTATACAATGTATAGTCCTCTTCGGAATTCTCTTGTGGAATAGTGGAGAAGAAAAGAAGAAGAGAACTGCTAAGAAGAACTCATGTATTATCTTTTACATGAGTTTCGTTTACTCAGGCTCCACAACTACTTTAAAGTCACTGTAGGATAATTTGATGGAAGAGGCCAGGCTTCTGCCATCCATCCCTAGAGCATCCAAATCCCATTGTAAATTTGGGATGTTGCAAACCTTTAGCAAATTCTCTCTGAAGTATATGATGAAATGTATAATGAAAATTAAATGGACAGTAGCCAGCAAGTAAAAAACAATCTGTCATTATAAGACATTTCTACACAAAACTAGAATGTTGCACACAAAAGGTGTACTATCAGTCAAAAGCAGAGAAGCTTGAATGTAAAGCAGCCCTGAGCTTCTTTGTACGATTGGTCTTTAATTAGACCTAAGAAATGAATATGAATCTGGAGGAGGAGAATTGGCAGGAGACCATTGCTGACTGCGCTCATCACAATGAACAGTGGTGTTTTGACTCTATAGTGCAGATAAAAGCAAATAAGTGTCCTTTGTTACTATAATAGGATGCAACACACATTACACAGACAAAAAAAAAAAAAAAAATCAATGTCTGGGACTTCCAAGGCTCAGTTTCTAGAGGGCACAATGTACAAACGAAAAGTTCATGGGAGACAATGATCCAACACTTAGCCCCAAGTCTGTTTGCTTTAGAATTAGAAAATGCTGTTTCAAAAAACAATACAGGAGAGCCCACATACGGAAATGAGGACACACATGAAGAAATGGGAAACTGGGAAAGAATAATATTAATTTTGTTCCAGCTTTGCATTCATGCTAGCATTTTTTCCTGAAGACCTCACTCCCCAAAGTAAGGCTGACTTGAACTCAGTAGCAGACCCTTTCTACATCAGGAAGAGGAATAGACAGTGTTTCAAAACATGTGAGATGGTCGCATTATGATTATTTGCTCAAGGGACATGGAATATGAGCTCTTGTCACAACAGTCCCCAGGGAACTGAGAGCCCCTGACTAGCTGGAACTTGGATGTGACAGAGTAGGGAAGCAGCATTGCTCCTGTTTATGGCATCTATAACATCCTGAGTTTCTGCTCTCCTGTCACGTCACAGGATGAATGAGAGTTCTGCAGGGGGAAGATTCCATTGGACCACAACCTCTCTCATCTCTGGGGGAGAAGGAAGTTTTGGAGCAGCTGGCTATAATTTAGCAGCAAGAGGTAGCAACTAAAAACTGAGGCTTGATGAACTTGCAAGTTTCTTGAACCAGGAGTGAGACAACAGTATAATTTGCCTTTTGACCTCTTTATTACTGGAAGTCTTTAGATTAAAAAAGCTTTTATTCTTTGGTAGAAGAAGTTCTTTGGTAGAACTTCAAATCTGGTTGGAAAGTTTTTTTTAAAAGAAATGGTCCTATGTCATCCTAAATGTATAGGCTTAATATAAAATAATCACAGCATGAATTTGTCCAACTTTCACTGTGCACTGTGAATTTTAATGACTATAACAGACTTTTGGCCTTAGGAATGGGTTGGTTAAACTATTAACTCTGCTGTCTTCTATAGTTGAACTAATTTGTTCCAGATGAGCAAGATGTTTAAATAACAAGATTCTTTATTGCCAGAAAGTCAAATATTTGAGTTCTTACTTGAAAGATCTTTGAAATAAAATATTTTCCTAAAAGTTTTGAAGATTATGTATTTTGAAGTTGTAAAGAAAACTTTTCTTAAAAGATGAAATTCTCACTCCCTAAGAGGTGATGAAAAATTAGTTTTTAATCTACATTTTTTGGGGGGGAGGAAGGTAGGGAGAATATTATAGAATCATAGAATCAATCAGGTTGGAAAAGACCTCTGAGATGATCAAGTCCAACCCTTGATACAAGACTGCCGTGGTTACTAGACCATGGCACTAAGTGCCACATCCAGTCTCATCTTATAAACCTCCAGGGATGGTGAATGAAAATGATTTTTTTCTTTCTGACTTCACAAATATATTTGCAACGTGTTGTGGAAACGAATTAAATTCATGACTTGTTGTGGGTAGAAAATGTATTTATCTTTTCCAAGAACGAGATCTGCTCACTTCACCTCACTTCAACCTGGCAGACTGAAGTTACAGCTCTTACTCAGAATGCTTACTTCAAGACTTTTGGATCTCAATTTAGGCACAGACAAAAGAGCAAACCTGACTTCAATGATTCTTATAAGAAAACAGGGCTCTGGGAAGCATGAAGAGTATGTGAAGATGAAAAAAACCTCCACACTAAAAGTTGTCACAAAGTCAATATTTTTTTTTTGCATCTTCAAGGGATTCCATCCCAGATAGAGGAATACTTGAGTTGTTACTCCTTTCTTTCTGCTTTCATGAACTCAGTCCTCCTGCTGACCATCTCACAGAGTTTCATGCCTGCTGTGAGAGGTTAAAAGAAAAGGAAGGGGAGGACCAAGCATTTTAAAAGTACAAAATTTATGGACTGCCCAAAGTGCCAGAGCCTGGGCTCACTGAAAGTCAGTGGTGCTCAGGAAGGAACCAGCTTTCTGTGAAAGTCTGTGATTGACAGAGTTTCTGTTTCAGAAGAGAGATGTGATGGAAAGACAAAGAGCATGGGGTGCAGAAATTAAGGCAGTGCCACAGATCTGGAGAGCCCTGAAGTGTGGCCAGATGTCTCCTGAGTTACCTGATTGGAGGTAGGAACACCAACATTAGAAAGAATACCTCAAAGAAATACTCATGGAGAGAGAATTCAAGAATAAGGATTTTACCTAATTTTCCTTGCTTGCAAAATGAAGAGAGAAAGCAGTTAGGGAAGTGCTGATAAAGCTGTAGGCCTCAAGGAAAAACTAAACTTAATTTTTTTTTTTATGGCACTTGAAGGAAAAAATGCTGGTTCTAAATATAGCATGATCTAAGATAGACTTGGCTGTGCAACTGATTTTTGTTCTCTGGATGAATGCAGCCTGTTTGCTGCCTCTGGGTACTGCATAGGCTGCAGTCTTGTGCATCCACCTTGAAGACTCCTGTCTGTCTCCATTGAGTTTCTGGGGCCCTGGAGGTACATTTAGCTCTTCGAGTTGTGCCCTGTGTGCCTTCACATGCCTCTGTCCTGTCGTCAGTTAAAGGGCCTGATGAAAACAGCTGGTAAATAATGCTTCTCTTCTGTGCTCATCTTTGACAGAAAGGAAGGAAACTATGATTAAACCCCATCTAAACTGTTTCAACACATTTTAATGAAAAAAAGCTCTATGAAAAAGCCTCTTCACTAAACTGAAAAGCTGGTTGGGAATCACTTTAGACAGGTGATAAAAACAGGGTGTGTAAAAAAAAAAAGAGAACCACACAGGGCCAAATGTTAGGGCAGAGAGAAAGCTCTCACTGCTGTGTGTTCTTTTGAGCAGAGATGGGTCAAATTAAAAAATTAAATTCAGACCTCACATGACACCCACCTCTCTTCAGGTATTAAAGATCAAGTTCATTTCTGGATGCAGTGTCATCTTCCTCTGCACTTGAAGGCAGAGGTGAGAAGCAGGATTGAACCACAGTTTCACAGCACATTAGTCAAGGTGATGCCACCCCTCAAGATGAGAGAGAAAAGTTGCAGGTCACAGCAGTGTTAGCACAGTGCTGCCCAGCAGCCACACCAAAGCAGGATGAATGATGCTGCCCACCCTTCTGCACAGCAAAAGGCAAGGCAAGTTGGGATGTAGGTTTTACTTGTCAGGTATGTGGCTGAAGGGAAAAAAAGGTTTGGTTATTATGAAAGAATTTAGAAATTCCCCAGCCACTGATTTCACAGGGAAAAAAAAGAAAAAGGAAGAAAAATGGAAATGCCTCTGTTTTACAGTTGTTCCTTCTCTTTTACTGCCCAGCAGTGGAGCTTAGCGAGAAAATAAGATCTTTCCATAAGCATTTTTGGGCTTGAAATGAGATGGTAGTTCACATGTTGATGCCTCACATGTTGATGCCTCACAGCAGCAGGTAACATTCCAGTGTACTCATTTATAACCAATGGGAGAAAGCAGAGAGATAAGAACAAGCTCTAATATTTTATTACCATTTCCAATCTGATTAATCCAATTTAGTCTGATGAATGTAAAGAGGGAAAATAGCAATTCTTTGTACTTTGCTCTTACATTTCATTACCAGTGCCTAATGAATGTTAATAAATTAATTTTCAGACACCTTTCTGAAGCAAAGTACTTTTGCACCTGACCTACTCACACTGAGAAAGGGAGAGTTAAATGACTAAATAGTATGGATTTTGCACAGTAATCATTTGTATATACATATTATTCATTTTGCAGGAGATTAAAAGATTTTTGAGTTAAAAATTAAAACAGTTATTTTTTTGTCAAAAATCATGGAAATTGAAATCATGGGAAATAAGAGAGAGAAAGCTGTGTCCTAGTCCTTTAAACACAAAAATAAACCTTACCTAACTGTGCATTATACTATGCTCCATCCAGCTTCAGGAAGTATAAGTAGAGGGTTTTTTCCTTTGATATTTGGAAACTTCTAATTAGTACTATGTTCTATATTATAGGGACACTTATAAAATAACATGGGCTGGAAATATTAGTATTTCAAAAATAAGCCTACACTGGAAAATTGCTAGAGTTAGTGTAGCAAATCTGTGGCATAAAATGTTCATTTTTTCTCATGCTTCATGAGTACGGCTAGTATATACATACATATATATATTAAAAAATATATGTATATACTTAACAGCATTGGAACTTGGGGTGGCATCTGACTGACTGAATCTCCTTCCTCTTGTATTTCACTCATCGCTTTGTTAAGATAGGAATGCATAAAATACCATACACTTCTGGATTGAGTTAATAATAGAAATAGTTTACAGACATGACAGGTAAAAAATTTTAAACTAATAAAAATAATTAATAACCTCAAAACCCCACAGTAAACATATTCCCCTAATTAACAGAATAAGCCAAGAGTTCTTATATAACTACAAAGCTCTGGAGATATAATGTAATTTCGTGCTAGCTCCTCTTGCACTGCTTATTGCTTTAAAGTAACTGTATCACCTAAAGTATTTAAGAGAGCAATTGCTCTTGGGGATGTAAAAATCCTTAGATGTTTGCATCTAAATAAACTGGTAGCCCCATTAAAATAGAGATAAAGGCACATTATCAAACAAGTGGTAATTAGAGCTGTGATACTTTCTGCATGAACAAAACCCCCAAAAAGTATTAATTAGTGATTAATATCACCTGAGATTAAGCTGAGCTGATATTAAATTTAAGTACTCAAGTTCATTAAACAGCTTAGACTGGTGCAAGAATTTATGGTCAGGCACTATAATGATTTTGCACCAGTGAGATGTGGTTTATCTATTTTAAACCATTGGGCTACATTTTATTGCTTTTCTGAACAGAAAATTGGAGTAAAACAGATTTATGATTCCAGAAAGATTATTAGGACTCATTTCACTCTTGTTTAAGCCCAGACGCAGAAAAACAGTCAGTTCACAAGGACTCAGCAATGCTTGGGATCTTCATGGTGTTTCCTTTCCACACTGGCACAGGCTGATGGTGCACAGTACTCCAGCTGTGGGAATCATACAGATCTCTTGAATGGCTGAAAGCTATTCCTAAAATCACCATCATCGTTTTTTTCCTAATCCTTTTGAAAATATTTTGCTTCAAATTGTCCAGTTTTTCTTGGCAAAATCATTAGACTGGGGAAAAAAATTGTATTTGCAAGAGTCACACCATTCCCAGTTCTCCAAACTCATAAAACAATTGCTGAAGATCAGAGGTGACATGAGGGAATTACCTGAGCTGGCTGTGGTATCTCATGCTGATGGCCATGTGTTTGTGGTGCTGGTTATTCTTGTTAGCAATAGTTGAACTATGAATATTTTCCCAGTTTGAACATTCCAGTATTTTGATCAGGGAAATAAATCCTGCAAAGCATCTGCACTAATTTCTGCTGGATCCCCAGTGCTTCCTTCATCCAGCTTGGATCACACTTGACTGGCCATCTTCCCTCTGAGCTTCTGGGCATCCTTCTTTTGGCCTTGCCTGGAGCCAGGGGAAGGAGGAACATGAAAACAAACAACAGTCAGGCCAGAAATATCCAACTGGTGCACACTGTCATCTCTGCTCACTAGAGTCATCTCTGGATCAAGGACCGCAGAGAAAGCAACTATTTGGTTTTATGTCTGGGTTTATTTAATCTACATTTTTCTTCAACTCTACCATTACCACAATGGCCCCTGGCTGCCTTATCTCTGGGCACTGATCCAGGGACTGTATTTGGTGCCTGAGGCACAGATTGCCTGTAAAGCTCAAGGGCAGCAGCAGCCTCAAGACTGCAGTGTCATCCCACTGATGGAGGAAGATGGAAATCCATGCCATGCCTGCATGGATTATTTTCTTGTGCTGAAACAATGCTGCACAATAAATCTGAACCTTGGCACATTTAATTTTGCCTGACAATCCTTGAAGTCCATTCAGTCAAAGGAGCTCTCAGATGGCTCATCTGATAACTGAATCTCTCCTACTTAGGTGGCAGTGGCTTTTCATGGGGGTATTGCAGTGACACAACTGAAAAGGCTGTCCTGGCTCTTTGCTCAAATGGAAATGAGACCAGTTAAATTGCAAAGTGGGCCCTAATGGTGCAGATTTTGACAATTAAAAAAAAGGCTTTTGCCTACAAGTCATTATTGCTCCTAATTCTTAGAGAAGACATGACCATGGGAACATATTTCTGCTGGAAACTGCCAGTCAGGTGCTACAGAGAGACTGACCACCACAGCAAACACATTGAGGAAAGGCTGTGTCACCTTACAAAGTGATCTCAAAGGGAAAGCACTGCTGGCTGTGCACACTCACCTCTCCCTCCTCTTGGCACTTGAGAGCTGCTTACACAAATACAGGATGCTTCAAGAGAGCATGAGGCCATGCACACAGATGGGCAGGAGGGTTGACATGCCAAAAAAATGGGATGTGTTTCAGAGGTTGAGTAACTGGGCCTGAATACTTATCTAGGGATGTCAGAACAGCAGTTTAGGCTGGATGCTTGCAAAGGAGATCAAAGGGATACCCTGTTGCCTCCCACTGCAGCGCTGGATGTAAGGAATTAGTCATTTAGCATTTAGATGGTGTTTATATGATCAGAGCACTGTCCTGACCTTACCTAATTAAACAGTACACCACCCTTCTGAGAGAAGTACAGCCTTCATTTCACTGATGGGCCAACAGATAGAGAAAATTGTGTGTTTTGGCCATTTGTGGCCAAAGAAGCACAATTGTGTGCTTCTGCCCAGCTTCCTTTCCAGTGCTTGTTTCTTTAAGCCCATCTATGAAAAAGGCAGTGTGTGCTAGGCTGCAGTTGCCGAAGGGGAAATATTGTTTCAAGGGACTTGTTTCTTTGCAAGTTGATTTCCTTTGCCTGTAAGAAATGTTTATTGACCTCAATGAAAGACAAAATTTTCCCTGAATTCTCTGGCTGTACCCCCATCTGTGCCTCCTGTGGTGCACAGATTTGTATGTGATCGCCACATAACAGAGGCACTGATTTTCTTCCATGCTCAGTTTACAGAAGAAGCAAACGTGCTGCTCTAAACATTTCTCCCTCTTTGGTACTGCGATGCTGAACAAGTCAGTACACTTTTATATTTTTTGGTTATAGTACACACAGAAAGACATGAAAGCAGTTTTTAATGGAAAAGTTTCTTCTTTTGGGAAAACTCTGGAGCCAAAAGTTCAGTCTTCCAGTTGGGCCCTCTCAATGAGATGTCTGGCCGAGCTGACAGAACCACTTTATGCTGCAAAAGCTTCACAGCAAGGACGTATCTATGTATTACTCCACCTCTTTGGGAATGTCTTATAACTTAGCAGTTCTTAAGAAGAATGCATTTGAGGGGAATTTCTGTCCCTCTGGTCTTTTCATCTATCAGCACAAGAAAGCAGTTGCAAGAGAAAAAGTGCACAAACTTTTCACAAACTACTCCTTCCACCCACAGACTCCTTCCTATGGAGTAAGTGAGCACAGACTGGTCTTTAATGTGGGAGTTAATGATCAATATTTAGCTAGGAGGATTGATGAATATTATATTTATTATGCAAGTCTGGAAAGGCATTTCAGTCCCCATATTTAACTTATCACTTTTAATACAGCAGGAATAAAGAAGCCTCCTCACACTCTGTTCTTTTCTTTAGTAGGCAAACTATAATGTTCTTTGCTCTCATGCTGCTTCATTTTCAAACACAGTGCATGTAAACAAATTTGGCAATAAATTATGTATAAGTGTAATAGCAACAAATATTACAGAGAGCTAACTGGCAAGTTTATTCTCTGAATATGAATGATAAATAATTGCCTTATTTGCTTAAACGAGCTTGTATGTATATTTAAAATGCTTGGCATTCCACTCCTTTTCAAGTCAATGACAAAATTCTTTGCAGTATCAGTGGGGCTCAGATTTTATCCATGGATATAACAAATTAGCCATATTTTAATTTTTATCCCCTGAATAAATTAATAGCAATTGATCTTTACTTTCCATGTGATATAAATATTACACTGATGAGAAATGGTTCAGGTTTTTCTGCTATAAGGCTTCACTAAGACTTCTGCATCCCATGTTTGATTTAAAATTTCTCATCATTATGTAATGCACGACCCTAAACTAGACAGATTTTTTTTCTGAGAGACTCCTTAAATTTTAATTATCTACAATTCAAGCACTAGAACACTCCAATAAAAACAATTTGTATTTCCTATGAGAAACCATTTGTCCCTTTTTCATCCATAACATATATCTGCTGATGGACTGCAGAGACATCATGAAATGCTGTTGTGGAATGGGTCTATAATGGGGATTTGTTTACTGTCTTCCACCCTGAGATTTGCACCTCACTTAGCTGGAAGAGGCAGGCTACTGCTCATGGCCACACATACATCCTGGGCTGGAGAACAGCCAGGGATCCATCTTCTGCTCCTGTAGACTATGAGCAACTTAACTCCCTCTTGCACTAAAGGTCAGCAGCCACTTTATCAGAGCTGAACAGACTCTCAGCCTGGGGCCCAGGTTTTATTCCATCTTTCTGACACGCACAGGCCGTGTAATGCCATCAAAAAAAGCACCATCCATTCAAAACCTTTTTCTTCCCCAAACAGAATTTCCTTTCGATGAAGTGCCAATACAGGTACACAGCAACTGACCTATTGTTACTGGTGAGTGACAGCATTAAAAATCTCCTGCTTATTAGTAGATTACCTAATCAGGTGGCTTAAAAGACCCATCTCAGCTCACTGAATAACCATAATTTCTTGGCAGTGAAAGAATTGACATCAATATCTCTCCCAAAAAGGAGGGACTGAAGGTATGGTTGAGGAAAAAAGTTAATAAGGATGATTGTGTTTTTCAGTACTTGCTGCCAGGAGGGACTTTCTCTGATCAAGTCCACAATAATTTTTTTAGTGGGTTTTTGAAACAGTTAACAGTGTAGCCTCACTTTTATGTGCTTCACAGCTGGGAAAAAAGAGCACAACTTTTTTCTAGCACCGCTGAGCTTATGGAAGTTTGGTTTTATCCCAGCACTGACTAGAAAAGCCTTTCACCACAGGAAAAAATGAAATTCCTCTACTAGGGAAGTATTCATCCCTTTCTACTTGGCACTCATGAGGCCACACCCCAAATCCTGTGTTCAGGATTTGGGCCCCTCACTGTGAGAAAGACAATTAGGTGCTGGAGCGAGCCCAGAGAAGAGCAGTGGAGCTGGGAAAGAGGCTGGACAAAGTCTTATGAGGGCAGTTGAGGGAGCTAGGGGTGTTTAGCCTGGAGAAAAGAAGAACCAGTGGAGACCATACAGCTCTCTACAGCTACCTGAAAGGAGGAGCCAGGTGTGGGGCTCAGTCTCTTTTTCCAGGTAAGAAGTGACAGGATGAGAGGAAATGGCCTTAAGTTGCATCAGGGGAGGCTTAGATTGGATATTAGGAAAAATTTCTTCACAGAAAGCGTTGTGAAGCTTTGGAACAGCCTGCCCAAGAAGGCAGTATGTAAAGATGTGTAGATGTGGTACTTAGGGACATGGTTTAGTGGTGGACTTAGCAGTGCTGGGCTTAGGGTTAGATTCAATGGCCTTAAAGGTCTTTTCTAACCTAAACCATTCTATGAAGAACGGGGATTTTCTTCCCTTAAGATTTTAATGAGCATAGGAAGGTGTTTACCTCCAGATCTGATTGCCATAGGAAATGGCACAGCTGCAGACATCTTTTTTAGGGACTTACTGGGGAAAAAATACTTCACATGAAAGCATATCAATTTGTGTTCCTCTTGTTGCACGGTAGAGGAAAAACTTTCTTTAAAAGTGCTTCACCGCTGTTTTGATGGAAGAGGTAGGGAAGAAAATATTTGAATAAAAGCCAGAGAGCGCATGAATAAACCCCCCTCCTTTTAGACATGGGGGTCTCAGGTTTGAGTTCTTGAGTTTGAAGAGCCAGAACACCTCTCTACCATCTTCACCTTGGGGGAAAAGAAGGTGAAAGGCTGTAGTCTAGTTATTATGGGATCAGTCCCCAAATTTTCATTCTGAGTTCTCCTACTGAAGGAAAGAAACATTCCCAACATGGAAATGCTTTTTAGATTGCTAGATTTCTGTGAAAATGATTCTTTTGAACAGGTGCTGTGCTGCAGCAAAAGCATTTGCAAGAACCTTCCCAGTGAACACAACTGATTAACTGGCAAAATACCAAGCTTGCTTTTTAAGAGAGGAACGTACTGATTAACATGTAATTTTACTGTTTAAAAAATTTTTTTTTTTCCAAAAGAGTTGCATTATCAACTTCAGATCCTACTATGCTGAAGCTATAAAATTCAAATGACTGCATTTCAGTTGCTGTCATATCTTTTCACTTCTTTCTGAAGGGTAAGAGTAAAGCAGAGACTTTCAGGCAATGTTTCAATCAACTGTAGTTGAGACAAAGGAGCTACAGCAATAGTTGGCAAAGAAAGGATATCACTTGCTTCAGGGATTGCTGGTAGCCCGGATATCCATGTGTCTTATTCTTCAAAGGTAGGAAGAATTCCTCTAGTTGCTGAACAGTTTTATGTCCACTAACTTAATGATATTACTTTGCTTTTTTCCAACTCCAAGCTACAGTGATCATTAGCTCAGTCCAGAAGCATAATGTATGTATAGGGAGAACGTAAAGTTAGTTGTAGCAGCCTTTAAGCTGAGATGTTCTATTCTGTCTGTGAGTGCTTCAAACTCCCATAGAGGCTCTTTATAACAACCTTAACCATTCTTATAATTTTTTTTAAACCAAAAGAGAAAACAATCCTTTCTGAGATGACTGTAGGAAAAATGAAGGCAGGCAGTTATTTTTGTGAAGGGCCTAAACCAAGACGAAAATACTTTTGCAACTCAAACCATCTGTCAGAGAGCTTCACCTGCATGTAGGACACTTGTTTGTGGGTAAGGCATAGTGCAACCTGGCGTTTTGTGCCAAGAAAAAAGAAACAGTAGAGAGATAGCAGAACCACTTAGCTTTTGATCTAAACTCCTGAACTGCATGCTTAATATTAGCACTCCCTTGACTCAAAACAAACCCTGATACTCCTTGCTCATTTTCTAGACCCTGTTCTGACCTAGAAACCTGATATAGAGAGCGAAAGAACCCTCAGAAGTTTCCCCAACTACTTCTGCCCCTTCTGCCTGCCTACACTGCCAGTCTTCCCATCCACCTAAGAGCCCCCACAGGCTGTCAGTCTCTTACACCGTATTGTTGCTCCAGCAGCATCTTTTATAGCAGTGGCTTTGTGCCTGCAGCTGGTTTCACACCTGAGGGCAGTAATGAACTGCTTCTGGCTACCAGTGAGTTGATACAATCCCACATCACTCTGCTGAAGTGGCAAGATGTTATTAACTTATTTTATAGGTGAGGAACAGCTTGAGGGACTTAAACCCAGCTGCCCCAAAGTATGTAGGCATTTTGTACATAGCACAGTGAGGCACTTTGCACTTTTAAGGACCTGAGCTTAGTTGTTTGTGAACAATTGTAAGCTGTTGTGTGACAAAAGAAAATCTGTCTGTTCTCCCTACCGAAGAAATTTTTTTAAAATCGCTTCAGTCCTTCTTTCCAGGCTTGTGTTCTTAGGCTGACTATAAGATTGAGTAATATAAGAAAAAGTGCACACAATCATTAAATTTGCAATAGCATTTCTCCTATAAATGAGACAGATGGGTTTTAAATAAGAGTGGCCTTGCAAATTATGAGCAGCCTTAGGAACTCAACTAATTCTGAAGGAACCAGGCTTATGCAAGGTCAGAATAATTCTGAGAGTTCCAATCCCAAACATATTTTCCAACCTAAACAGTATTGCAGCACCTTACAGAGAGACAAGGGAGGCAGGGAGTGGCACACTTTGCTTATGGAGAGAAACTAAGCAACCATTTGAAGGTCACTGCTTATTAGAGCAATTGACTGAACATTAAATCAGCAGGGTGTTAATGTCCAAGGATTTTGGCTCCAGTCCTATAAAGTCCTTCTGCCAATTCCACGTAGGTTTTCTGTACCTGCCACTTGTTTCTTCCTTCCTGTTATTTCTTTGCAAGGGAGCTAAAAATGTGGACTTTGCTGAGCCCACATTTTCTTTTTGGCCAGAACTGTTTTTTTATAGAAGTTCATGTTGAAGACACATCCAGGGTGCTTCCATTGTCAGGCCCTCCACAAAGGGTACTTATTACCCTTTGGAGATCCACTTTATGAACAGGCTCTCAGACACAAGGTCTTCAGTCTGAAGTCATCTCTCCCCAGATTCTACTCAATTAAAAAAACTAACCAACCACAAACCAAACAATTTGATGTCGTTATGACTGGTAGTAATCCACATTGCCTGACTCAGGCCTGGCTTTCCTTCAAGGCGGGAGAGCACAAAGGTTCATCATGTGCTTTTTTGTCCTTTGAGCTCCAATCATTCAGCCCTGATGCTTATTGCTGTGTGTCCAAACAGCTGAGACAGACAAAAATGTCAATGCTTGTGTAAGGTGACGTGAAAGAAGCATGACCAGACGTGAGATACCTGGTTGTCACTTTCCACAGGACAATACCACCAAGAACAATTCTAATTTTTGTTACATTTTTATAACCTCAGCTACCAAACCCACCTTTATTTCTCTTTCTTAATTTTCTCTATTACAAAAGGTACCAGGCCAAGGTTACCCAAACATTTGCCTGACCAAGGAATTTTCTGATCCTGTAGGAGTCAGTCACAAAAGAAGACTGGCCTTCATCCTCATCAGTTCTGGCTCTCTTCTGTAGCTGTCAGAAATTGCAGCTGTTATCATGGTTCTGCTACTATTAGTACTTCCATTGTGCTAACAGCTGAAATATCCCACTACTCGTGCATGGACCTGCTGCCTCGGACTCTGAGCACACACAGTGAGTGACAGTCAAAGTTCTAAAGCACTTGTGATCTATGTAGATGAAACATTCTAGAAGTGAAAGATAAACTTAATTTGGCAGAGGAACCATAGAGTTAAATCACCATTTAAAAATGTTCAGTGCTTTACCAAATCATCCAAATAGTTTAGGTCTGAGGAAGAAAAACCAAGCAGGTAGATTCTTCACAGGGTCCTCTGATGATGGATGTATATGTATGTGCCTTAGGTGGAACGTGTGAAATCACAATTGACTGCCTTAAAGGCTAAATGAAAGTAACCTAAGGATCAGACAGAGAACTACCAATAGAAATTAATCATGTTTCCCAAGTATTTTCCTGGTGCTTCATTTGTTTAGATGGTAAAAGATAACATCAACAACAGATTTGATCAGTGGAAAGACATTATTTTTGGTTCTTCATCTGTGATAATTTTCATTTTGGTGTTTTTAGTACAGAAAAGAGAAAGTAGCAACCTGATCTCATGAGAAGTACAGCATTTGCCATGAAAAATTTTGTAAAGGTTTTTCCATATCATCCTACTATTTAATAGTACTTTGGCAGTCAGGCTTTCACTTTGGCTCAACTTCAGACTTGAGTTATAGTTCAGACATAATGTAGTTTCCAACTGTGACCATTTCAACTCCTGTAAAAAAAAGTCATTATTTTTTTTTAATATATTAAAAAAGGTTATTTTTAGGCATCCACTTGCCTCTAAAATTGCTTTTGGTGACAACTATTTCAGGACATGAGTGCTTAGGAATCTGCAAACATTTTAGTGCCTGTCAGGCTAACTTGCTTCCACCATCTCAGGAGAACAGCTTGAATTCTAACGAAGAGTAATAGGAACAAAATAAAAATGCTTGTAGAAAAGAGGATAAGGCTTCTACAGGTAAACGAGTTAAGTTTTGTCTTTGGTAGACCTAATTAACTGTATTAAAAAAATCAGAACAAATAAGGAAATAAATAAATAAACTAACCCTCCAAAATCCAGCAGCAGGTTGCTACCATTAGTGTGAATATTTCATGCCTGATCTGAGGATGCCCACACAGAATTTTATTTTGCTCTGGGGTTTGCTCCTTGTCTTAAGTAGAAATTAAAAAACACCCAGAAATTCTACAAAGTCTTATCTACATGTCTGTGTTCCTGGTATTTCATGCAGAGATTGGTACCCCTTTGCCCATTTAGACCAGATGTGTGCAGTATGGAGTGGAAAAAAACAACTAGGAAAAAAAAGTGCCATTTTCATTTGCACAAGAAGACTAAAAAAAGATCAAACAAAGCTCAACCCTGTCAAGCATTATCAATGATAAGAGGACCTGACAGCATTTGGCTTAAACTTGTCCATTTTGGGCAAGGGTAGTCTGTTCTTTCAACATTTCTGAAAAGGAGAAAATGGCATGTGTGATCCTCAAAGGGCTGCACCACTGCTCCTGTGCCTGTCATATGTCAACATACATTAGGTTTCCTCTTCTGCTGGGAAAATTCTGTCAGTCTGATGGCTCAGTGTGCTGATGTTTATGATGTTAATAGTGCTTCTGGGGGCCTGGAAGCCTGAAACACTTTGTTGTCTGTGGTGATCTGGGGGACAGAGGGGAGGTTAATGATCATAGGGGTTTGGATCCGATGTTGTGGTGATGGCATCTTGGTTGTCAGGCTCCTTTCACACTCCCAGTCCTTGCAATTCAATTAGAGTCCGGTGGAGTTAATTGCCCTTCAGCCATGCTGTTGTTGCAGGACCACAGTATCATGCAAAGGTGACACTGGTAGGGAAATTAAAGATGCAGGTGCAGATGCAGGTGAAAGGCTGTGATCATTGTCACTGTAGCATTTGCTTTCCAACTTTGTCTTACACTGAATGTCATAACTGTGACCTGAGCATGGATTATCCTTGTGAAGCCACAGCTTCCCTGTCCAGGAAGTTGATTCTGCACATTTGCCTGTTGGAACAAGAACAATACTAGATGTGTTAGAAGACTTGTTTCCTTTCTTATTTTTTTTTCTTTTTTTTTTTTTGTTCCTTTTTTTTCCCCTAATCTAACCTGCTCTTCTTTTCCATGCTGTCTGCAAGAGCACATATTGCCTTCTCTTCTCTACCCACTAACTGGAGTGGTGTTCAATAGCAATACTGTTATTAACAAAAGGACTGCAGAAGTCCTTTGAGGCTTGAGTCTGTGTGAAGCTTTAATGTTTTGTTAGGTTTACTATAAAGGCCACATATTCAAGAGGAGCTAATGATTCCATATTCCCCTTTAAAACTCTTTAGTACCAATATAATGAACCTGCAGGTCACAGAGAGTTTGATCACAACTTTTTCATCCTCAAGCTGTTTTTTTCCCAGCACCTCAAGTAAAAGAGAATGACTGACAAAGCATCACACACAGTCTTACATTAGTAAATGACAGAGCCAACACTTGAAAAGAAAATATATCTTCTTTGCATGTTGGAGGTAGAAAGTCTGCCAGTTTTAACCAAGACTTGTATGCTTATGATTTAAAAAATAAAATTATGAATATGAATTACGTAGACCTTATGCTCAGTGCACTCTATAGATGCAACTACACCAGACCTTATAATGCTCCCAAGCCTCTGAGGGCAGATTTTAAAAGTGCAAGTAAGAGGCAGATATCGAAGCACCCGTCTTTTTCAGTGATATTTTGGCACATAGTCATGCTTTCTGTTTTGGAAGATGTCATATCAAGTGACTTAATTTTGCTAGAGAGTATCCTTGGTGTTTAAGATAAGTTATTAACTTCTTGCAAACAACTAGGATACAGTAAAACAAAGAAGAGAAGATTTAGAGCAGGAGTAAAGAGCAAAATGAGCACAAATAGATAACTATCATTCAGGCATTTCATATGGAGAAAAGGAGATGACACAGAGAGGTTCTTCGATGAAACATCCACAAAACAAAATAATGATATAAAATTGTAATAAATTGCAGGAACAAAGGATATACCAGGAGAGAAATAGCTTAAAAAATCTGACGACTACCCTGAAGAATAATGGAGACAAATCTCATTACAGACTTCATGTGATTTTATCTGCTATATCACATATAGTGCAAGCAGGAACACAGAATAACTTTCACCAGCTGTACTTGTATATTGTTATGTTTGACAAAGTATAGTATTAGGCAGCTATAGCCTGAGTTGGTGAAATAACTTGGTAGCTGTGTTCACTCACACAGGATGTTTTAATTTAAAAAAATTAATAGCAAAGTTGCAAATCATAAAAGTGTAGAATAATTTGTTTGGAAAGGACTTTTGTAGGTCAGCTAGTTCCAATCCTCACTTCCCCAGTGCAAAGCAGAACTAACTTCAAATGAAAGGATGAAAAAAAAGAACATTCCGTTTTATTCTAGAGAATGCCTGACATGTTTTTCATGTGAATTTTTCTATGACCTCTATTTATAGCTCATTTACTACCATTTTCTGAGGTTTCCTTGCTGCAAGCCCTTGTATTTCAGACACAAATCAGGTAGACTGTACCTGAGCGTTAATATTTAACACAGACTTATGGGAAAGGCAGTGACTAAAAGTGACAACTGCATTTTATGAGAATGAAGGTTGTGAAATGGCACCAAGGACTGTTTTCTTCCTTCTCTTAGTCCTAATTGACAATTTGCTCTGCATTTTTTTTGTGTAACTTCTCTAGAATAGAAGGGTAGTCCTTGAAGCAAGAAGCAAACTGGAATAGCATTTAAAGTGGCATGAAAATGGCATTGCATGAGAAGCAGAGGGTTTTTTTTATTGGTACAGAAAGTATTTTGTGTGTCTGGTCTAACTGTGGCTTTGATCAACAGGAAGCTAGAAGCCATTTGGTGGCAAAGTCATGTCACAAACTCTCCAAACTTCTTGATTCTCAACAGATATGGAGAACCTGATCCTTTGAGATGCATCAATCTCAGGATACTCTTGAGAACTACATTTGCACATTCAACGTGCCTTGGTAGAAGCTGTGAATTCAGGTTGTTTTTATTCTGTGTCCTTGTTGAATCCCAGGGCCCTTTCAGGAAAGATTTCTGGATCTCCTCTCCCAGCCTTGTCTGAGTGTTGCAAGAGGAGACTTAGGCAGATGGCTGAGTCAGAAAACATCTGTACTGCAGGTATGTCCACAGCAAGAAATACCTGGGGTTCCCCCCTTTCTGGCCTTAAGTCTTGCCCTGAGAATGTTCCTGCGATCCAGTCTGGCTGGCTGGCGACTTTGTTACTGTAGTGACCTCCTCAGATGCAGAGTATCTACCTAAATCTGTCATTAGTTCATTTTAACTTTTAATCTTTTTTTCTTGTTTTACAGATAGACCAGGTTTATTATCCATGCAGAGAAATGAGGCAAAGCATAGGTTAAGTGACTTATTCAAAGTCACACACCAAAAGTGTAACTGAGCAAGATATTGAATTTTCATCCTTGTATTTCTATTCCAGCACTTTACAATCAGATCACCATTTAAATTCAGTTTCAAATTGGAAGAGAAAAGGGCTGAGGATTTTCAAACATTTTCTTATTATCAATCATTTCACATATTTCCACATGAGAAAATAACATGTGGAAGACAATTCAGATTGGCAGGCATATTTCAGAACTGGTTACCTGATCTGTAAACTCTGACTTGCATGAAAATACACCCTTACTATAAAATTTTGATACAGGCTTTTACCCTCCAGAGGCAGGTTTTGATCTCAGGCCATTCCAGAGGAGGTATGGCAACATCTCACTGTCTGTCAGCTTCAGGTTTGCTGCACATCTGCAGTTTCTCAGGCTAGGAAATTCAAACCATTGCTATATGTGTAAATCCAAAAGTTAGCAAACAGAAGAATGAAGTACAGCATATAGTAAATGATTTTGACTATTAATTCTGATATATGTTTGATTTGCTACAAAGATGATGGGCTTAGATCAGTGACTCGGAGGAGGCATTTGAGAGCTAGATTTTCACTGCAGAAGATAATAAATGGGAACAAAGTATGAATAGTAAACACATTCAGAAGGATTTGGATAATTCATTAGGCTAGGCCTAAGAATAACAAATATATTTCAATGAAGACAGTTATAATGGAATCCAGAAACTTCAAATATGACCCAAGAGATATCTTACAAAGTTGGCGAAAAAACCACCATTCAACTCTCACCGGAAATTATCCCTTTATTTGTTATTTCATTCGTAAATCAAATGCATAACATGACATCCATGAGCTCCTTTCCTTGTGGGCTTTACACAATTCTCAGGCTTTTCAGAAATATGCAGCACTACAGGCAAGTTTATACTTTTGGAGTCTTCTCCCATTCAGCTGTGTGAAAAGCAAACATTGGGCTAAACTCAGCATCAGCTCGGAGGAGGCATTGACTTTCTCTTCATGTGTAACTTGCTTCAGTCCTCTGCTGAAACAAGGCCAAAGGTATTAATATTCTTGCCCCTGGTGTACTGGCAGAGACTGCTTGCTTTGAGTTCCAGCGTGTTTTTAGCCAAAAACCCAAAGTCTTCTTTCCTTGTAAGGAGAGATAAATGATAATTTCCTTTCTTAGAAACAGATCACCTCTTTCCAGACTGTGGGAATGTTCTTACAGGAGGCTGCTGGGAGAAAAATCTTATCATACTTGAAGAAAATATCTTGCATCCAGTGAGAATTGCCAGTGTAATTACAATAAGTCAACAAAACTACATTCAAGCCAATAATTCCAGCAAACATCTGTGCTAAAGCCAGTGTTCAAAGAGGCAGGCAAACACCCACTGAATACAGCAGGGCTGAATTTCAGCAGGATAAGAGTAGCAGCAAATTATAGCCTTCTGTGAAAAAGAGAGAGAGAGACAATCTGAATAACTGAATCTGAAAATGATAAGGACAGTGCTGTTTTGCAATAAAAATATTTGTCATAATGGTACATAATTTTAACTTGGAGTCCAAACACTGCTCTTTTAAATTGGCATAAATCAAACACATTGTCTGTGCAATTGGTTGCCACCTGGCATGATTCTATCTCCTTTTCTTATTTACAGATTTTCCTTGACTAGGTATCTGCTTCTGACATATTACAAAGGAAAAACTGCTCTTTGGGTCACTCCTGTTGACATACAGCCCTTCTGAAATAGCTGACACATGCCTGCCTCTGTGTAGTCACCAAAGCTGTATTTTCTAGAAGACCACTGCATCCCAATGCCAATTGGCATTTTGCGATTTACTTCTGGACAGAGAACAAGGTTTTGACTGTGCTTCCTCCTGATTTATGTGCTTCTGACCATTTAATTTGCGAAGTTTGTTGTCAGTGAATCTTCCTCCTCACACTATGGCTTTCATAACTGGTAAATTCATTGGTTTCACCAAAACCTCACAATGTACGAGAACAATCAGTGTGACCTCCAACTGGCTTTAGATGTAGGAGAGGCATAGAAGAACAGCCAGAATGAACTGGGTTTGTCGAAGTGCCCAGACAGTCAGCGAAGCCTAAGCGCTCCTGCTCTCCTCATGGCTTTGCTGCCCTCAGTGAAGCTTTCTGCATGGATGTCTTTGACAGTCTCTCTCTCCTTTACCATTTGCAACTTGATACATTTCTGTTAACCTGAACTTTAATAATCCACTTAGCATTCCCTGCTTGCTTTATTTTTTTCCTGGATGTTCTCACCAAGCTGTTGCACCAAGAAAAATAAATTATCATACCCTATTCATTTGTTCTTTTAAAAAATACATTTTTAGCTGGACTGTTCTCAGTTTGTTAGCTCTGCTAGTGTGGATTCTCCAGAAAGCTGCAGTTGTGTTTCAGGAGCCCAAACCCAGATATTATATCATCTTCTTCTGAGGTGATTCATGAGGAAGGGCTGCTGTGAGATTGTTACAATTAGGTGGGGGCATTGTAGACATAGCACTGAAAAAAGAGTAATACTTTATCTATGGCATGATAAATAAAGGAAAACTGAATCTTGCTTTAGAAGGAATTTAAATGTAGACTTCATCCTACCATTCTTTTGTGTGTACTTTGCTAATCTGAATATGAAAAAAAAAATTCTGGCTTTAGAGATCAGTTTTCGGTTTGACACTAGGAAGCTTTCCTCCCACACATTTTTCTTTCTTTTAACAAGACCTGACCACATGTGATAAGGCAATAGGAAACAGTGAAGCAAAATTCTGACCACTACTGTGTCATTTGCTTGCAAACAATTAATGGTCAGCAGATCAAAATCTCATTTTTCTGTATATATGCCAGCAAGTTTTTTAACAGACAGGTCATCTTGAAGAAAAAAAAAAAAGAAAAGAAAAAAGTAAAGGAATTCATGTTCACTAAGACTCCTACAGCACTATCATGGCTGAATGGTATCACAAAATATGATGATTATTGTGAATTGTTGGTGAGAAAATTGTTGGTAGAGGTCGGAGCAATGTGGTGCTGAAGCACAGAGTTGAATGAGGAGGGATATGGAAACAGGTGTCTAATTTCATTTTAGGCACTCTAAGGTATTCTTACCTGGCCTCCAGCAATCACACTGTAGTAACATGGCTCTCTTAAGTCCCGCATCATTTGTGAAAACCCTATGTAGATGTGCCACATCCACTAGGGCATCTCAAATGGCATTACAGGCCTGGTTTAGTCCCCTGAATTTCTCTCTTGGAATTTTACCCAAGGTCACACAGGAAAACTCTGAGAGACATTTGAACCCGCGTGTTTCAAATCCATGTGAATGTTTCTGAGCAGACAAACTTTGTACTGAAACAAGCTATTTATGAGTACCTGATTTGTCAGCTGGTAATGTTCTTTAACTGGATCTTGTTACTCATCACACGTACACATACGCATAGATATATATATGTACATATATATATACACACACACATGTAAGTATATGTATATATATGCACATGTATTTTTAAAGCAAGCTGAATAAAGACAGCAAGCTGCCATCCGTCAGTCAAGAAACTTTCCATCCACCACACAGATCTCTGCTGTCACTTTCACAAATTGAGTGACTGATAACAGAAGCAGGTTGGTAACTTCTTCAGTCAGCTAATGCTAGAGATGGAAGTGTCCCTTTGTTTTATTGCCTTGCAGATAAACTATTGTTAGCTTTTGGCAGCTGAGATGGTGTTGAAAGTCTCCTTTGAAACACACTTTATGGTTTTTTTCTGCTTTGATTAGGAAGTATTTTTTCCAAAGGAAACTTGTGCAGGTTGTTGTCCATTATTTTGCTTTTTCTGCGGCCCAAAAGTCTGTTTTTTTTCTTTCACAAGGTCATTTTCCTCTCTACTTTTTCTCTGCGGTGTTTAGTCCTTTCTTTGTAGGGAGATCTAGCTTTTGGCCCACTGTCTGCTGCTTTGTTTAGGCTGATGCCCAGAATTTTACTTCCTTTCTTGCCTCTCCCTGCTCTCGAATTCCAAATACATACATGTTTTCCACAATGGGAATGGAGAAAACAAGACCCCCCCAGAAAGCATGACATGAGCAATATTTGATTCCAGTCCCATTCCCATCTAATGGTGAAACAATCTGTATTCTAAGCTTAATTGTAATTGTTTTTATGAGTGTCTAGCTGAGAGGCAAATGCAAACCATTATATCAATGAAATATAAAAGCAATTGTCGCCAGCATAATCAACAGTTCAGATAGGGATTGTTCTGCTTTGTCCTTCTGCCACATTTCTGATGATTCTGCAAAGATTCAGAGTACCCAGGGCTCTGTTTCAGACTGCCCAGCAACAAGGCATGCAAGCTCTTCTATTCCCTTTGTTTTACCTCCTTTTTATAAATGAACATTTGCATGACAGATAGAAAAAAATAACAGATATATGATTTAATTTTGAAGGAAAAGCTACAGTTCTAAGACCAAATGCTCTTGGGTATAGCATCCGTCAGGTTCTGCCGTCATCTGCCATGAGAACCAAATGCTGTCAGAGACCTATATATTCCTTGATTTTGGCAATGCCAGTTAAAGCCTTTCCCATTTGTAGTTCTGAATGACAAAGTCATTCTTCCTGCTTATCTTGCTCCATTGGTCTGAATCTACTGATGCCAGACTTTGTTTCTACAGCTTATTCATTTTTTTGGTACTTGATTACATTTACGATGCTTTTGTGTAGTCTAAATTTCCTAAAAGAAAAATATTCAAGTCAAATTGTTATCTGTTCACAGAATGTAAACAAAAAAGAGAAAATGTGGTCATTTGGGTGGATCTATCACAGGCTGTTAGCTTTGATTTGGGGGCATCTGTGTTGAGCTCAATAACATGTGATTGAAGTGTAATTTTTAGATACCAAAAATAAACCAAACCTAAAAACCAGTAAGGCACACAGGTCTGATGTGGAGATATTCAGAGGCAAATACTTTCTTCCTTATGAAAGTTATTTGGTCTTACTATTAAAAATGTACCTCTCTCCCATGTGAATTTCTCTCATTTCTTCTTCCAGCTATGAGTTTGTCTTATGTATTCCTCCATTAACGTAAAAGCCTTTTAGGTATCCAGTATTTTCTGACAGTGAAAGCACAGTTTATCAAGTTACCTTCTCCCCTTTGCTTAAATAATTAGATTGAAGTTTTAAACTTCTTTTTACTCTGAAGGTTTTTCCATCCCTCAGCTAGTTTTTGTGGTTCTTTTTTGCCTTTTTGAAGGAGAGAAATATTTTTTAATGCCATCACGAAATAGTTGGTATTTTTCAAAATGTCACAAACTACTTTGAGGGTATATCACATTTTTGGAAAAAAATGAAAAAGAGGCTAAAATTACTATGAAAACAACATACATTCTTTTCCCAAAAACATATCATGTGCATTCAGCATAGTGAATAAGTTGAAAATATGTTTAAGTGAGAAGGTTTCTTTATAGGCAGAGTATGATCCTGATATTTCAAAATGGCTGTAAAGAAGCCAAAATGAATTCACAAGCTGAGTTATCTAAAATGAGATAATGGTAATCACAAGTCTTAAAATTGCAAAGGATATTTCTGAACAAATTTCTGGAAAGTGGTAAATGATGATGGTAAATGACAGAGACTTCTCCAACAACGACAAAGTGATTTTATGTCTGTAATATGAACATTTATAAAGTGTTCATCAGTTTGTGCAATGTAGAGTTTATCTTAGTAGAGTTATCATGGCAATAAGGATAGACTATTGCTTCCTAAGTTGCAAATGGACCACTACACATGGGAAATGATTGAAAGACCTCCTAATATGACAGGTTTAATATCAGGTAAAGCAACTATGAAACCTAATCTCTGAAAACATGTATATATGTATTGTCTGGGCTATGCTTTGAATTTGGCATAGATGTTATTAGAAATAATATAATTTGAAGAAATATTCTTAAATCTGTTTGTAAAAATAAATGCATTTAGAAAAAAAAAATTACCTAGAAAGGTCACTGTCTTTCAGGTCAAAAGACAAAATAAGTGGCACAGGGTACCATTAGCCCTCTGTATCCCTGGCCCTTTGCAGTGATACTATTCTAATTGAACAGTTTCAGCTGCTGAGAGTCACCTTGTGCAGCCCTGATGCCTGTCCAGGAGACTCAGTAAGTGAGCCTGAACTGGGAGCTTGAACTGGTTGGGATGACAGCATCAAAGGGAACAGTGAATTTTGCTGCTGAAATAGGCCAAAAAGTCCTGGATATCAGTTAGCCTGTGGCTTTGAAAGAGCCAGAGGAACAAATGGACCCTTTTTTTATAAAAAAAAAAAAAGTGCAATTAGTACAATTTGATCTCTCTGATACAATCAAAATCAAAAAACAGTACTGGGAGAAAGGCCACCTGTAAAGCTTTAAGTTGAGCTTCTCAGGAAAACACAAACAGGAACGGGGAACCTGAACTATACAAATATAGTGCAGACTATTTGTAAATCCATTTACCCAAAGCAATTATTTTATAGTGCCAGTACTCCTTTGAGATTAGAGCAGAAATGCTTCCAAATTATATCTCTAGAAGATATTGCTGCAACCATAACATAAAGCTGAGGTGAGAATTTTGTTTCAGGTGCCAGCTTCAATCATTATTAACTGCTAAGTTTCATCTATTGCAGATGTACTACGAGGTCATTAAAGTCAGTTCCGAAATGTCTCCATCCACTCAGCCATGCCAAATGCCAGCTGTTTATGAGATAGGAGAAGTGGATCAAAATGATTTTGATAGTGTGTTCAACCTGTGATAGGAGTGCAGTTTCAGAGCTGTTTATCATATTAAAGCCTGGCTTAGACTGACAGTGTAGAAAATCACCCATGACTTTGAGAAGTTGCAGAATAATGTTTCACTTCAACAAACATGAGGTGTTTGTCTAGTCACACATTACCTAAGGGTTTGGAAAGTATTTAACTCTTCACAAGCCACTAGCTGCTTATGCCATATTAAAATCCAAATTTTATCCAGGTCTAGGAAAAATGGAATATAATAACTCAGTGTGGAGATGGATAAATCAGTCTGTTCAAGTTCCCCACTTGAAAGAGAGGATGAAACCCACTGGACAAAGAGAAAGCAAAAGCAGTTTTTTCCTCCCAGTGTAGCACTGTGTACTGAAAAGCAGGAAGGTATGTTGAAGGTCATCTGATGACTGCTTAACAGTACTATCCCATTTTTCACCTCTCCTGGTCTACATGCTCAGGTTGAAATAGGAGGGGGATTACCGAAAAGAGGGTAATAAAATTAAAACATAGCAAGACACCTGTTCACTTTCAGAGACAGCCTTAGTAGATATCCCTGGCTTGTAAAACCAAATGTTCTCACAGATTTTTCCTCACTATACTGTACCTGGCAGGGGTCATTTTCCTGAACTGTCATCTTTAAAGTTTTGCGAGCCACTAAGGGTTTGTCAGGTTAGACACTAATACACAAGAAAGCTGTTGCATAGCGCTACATCCAGGTTCTCTATTTTCCTTCAGCAAAATGATGCGTTTGTGACGGAAGTGACAGCCTCTCAATTTTCTGTTCAGCACAATGACACATTGCAAAAATTCCCAAAAATAACACATGCTGAAGTACCCAAAGTACTCAGAAAAGGTGAAACTTGTTTTTCTTTTTATTACTGAAGGAAATAGGCCTTACTGTTTTGCTCTATTTAATAGTATCTTTCCAACTGACAGGGCCTCTCAGCGCTACAGGTTACAATATTATCTTAGAGAACCAGATGGGATACGTTCAAAAGATATTTTTGCCCAATATATTTATCAGGATTTTTCATTACATGAAACAACTCTCTATCTTTCTCGTTTGGCTCCTTTAACCTGTGCAGGCACAATACATTTAAAGGGTAAAGCAATAGCATGTGTTTCTTTCATTCCTGTGACATGGATGTTTGTACCATAGATCAGCTATTTGGAGGAGAATAAAGAAAAAAATGCTGGTACCTCACTTGCCTCTGCAGTAGAATACGTCACACCATATCTCAGCTGCACAATAAAAAAGACAAATTTAGTCATTTTCAGGAAACTCAGGTATTCTATGATGTGTTTGCTTTTGGCAAGAGAAAAGAAGTGAAAAATTAAATATTTCTCTGACCATTTTGCTCCAAAGCGTGAGTCTGTCGAGCAAGATGATTCTGCCAACACTTTCATCTAACATAGGCATAGAAAATGCTAGACTTTCCATTTTTTTGCTTGTTAGGAAGAGGTTGTTTCATGGTTTTTGACAATTAGTGTTAAGGATTTGGAGGGTTATATCCGCAGCTGGTGTAAATTGTCCATACTCTTCCAAAGTCAATGAGTGCTGAAATGTATGTGCGGGTTCCATCTCCTATCCCCCTCTGAGCCAGATTTTACTTGGAAAAGACTGTAATTAACTTCTTTGGGAAAAATATTAGATTTTGTTTTTCCACCTTAAAATTTACCTAAACTTGCTTGCCTGCATCTCCAGGGCATTGTAAGGTTGAATTAGTTAAACAATGTACACTTTGAGTTCCTTGAATAAAAAATGCAGTAGGAATGCAAAACAGTGAGGATCCAGATCTCCTAAATTCTGCTTACTTTGTTATAACAATTCTGGGTAAACTAGACCAGAGAGCAATGTACTGGCAATAACTCCCCATAATCCTGTGTGAACTATTATTGGTCAAGGTATAATAGATGATATCCTGCAATTCACAGAGGTACTGTGTTGAGTACTGTCATATTTATAGATATTAATGTATCCACAGAGATAGGCAGTTAGGTTTAGAAGTCCTTGATTAGTTCCCCAGTGTTAGCCCTGGCTGTAGCCCTGAAATAAACAACTTGTTCCAGGTGACATTATAGCACAGTAATGAACTTTAGATGGTAGCTGTAGCAGCTATGGTTGCCCTTGTTTCATTCTTCTGATTAACATATACAGATTATTATAGCTAAGGTGATTTGGGCCCTTATTTCTCTCTTACACTTTCCTAGATTATATTACTGTGGGATGAGAGACCTGTCTGCAAAAGTCTAGACTGAAGATCATTATCACTCTTTCATTTTTTTCCCTTTTTTTTTGGTCTTGTTTCCAAAAAGTAAGATGAACCAGGATGTGCCTTTAAAGCTCCAAGTCAGCTGATATTACTACAGGTTTATGAGAAGAACCAACATGGCTAGCTTGGCTAATTGCCACCTTTGATGTTGATCTCTGTTGGAGCACGTCGTCATCTGGCATAATTTGACTAGACTGGTCCATCTGATGCCAGTTTGCTTTTATGCACTGTAATGCAAGTTTCTTTGCCTCTTTTGTTACCCTCTTCTACCATTGTATCACTTCCATTTGTGGTCTGTCACTGTGGTTTTTCTCCCACCACAGCTGGAGACTTGATTATCTGTGCTCAGGGGGTAAAATTGGGTTGCATAGATGGAAAGAGCAGGCATGATATAGAGGTGCTTGTAGTTGGGATGGGTGAAGAATGATATTCCAACACCGAAGATGAGAGTCTACTACATAACATAAATTATGTGTCCTGCTAAGACTCCTGTGTGATACTTTTAGTGGTTTGCAATTTATTGATTATTAGGGTAGGGCTCAGAGAGGAGTAGAGGTAAAACCATGGTCCTGTACTAATCATGGTTTCTTGCTCAGAAGCTGTTAGGCCTCCACTAACTGGGCAGTCATTGCACAGTTAGGCAATGAGAAATAGGAACTGATGATTGATAGACACAGACCTTTGAGCAAAAGTTCCAGATTTAATTGCTTTCTCTTTTGGAGGGAGAATCTAAAAAGTCATCCAGCTGCTCCTCCTCTTGTTATATAAATCAATCCAACCAAAACAAAATTAGACGATATTGTCTGATGGATACTTATTGAATTTATTTATTCTAGGAAAAAAATTATCAGAAATGTTGGTTGTTATGCATTGAAGTTGCCTTTGGAATCATTTTCCCTTGTATACTTCAGGCATTGTGAAGAGTTAAACATCCTTGTATTTCAAAATATAGTGAAGACTTGATAAATACTATATAAATAATAGGATTGTCTTTAAAGATAAATAGGCTGTTAGCTTTCCACTGTTGAAGAAAAAGCACACTTTAGGTGCATATGAAGAATGGGTGATGTTTGAGATTTGCTCTCTTGCAGCTATTTATCTTCCTGCCATGCAGCAGTGAATGGTAGAAACCAGAGAATGGGTTATGAAATTTGGTATGGGAATGGGACAACAAAATCTCACACGTGTTCTAAAATACCAATAATTTATAATTTCAATACATTACTAAGAATTGCACACAATAAGGTCAGTTGTTAGAGTATTTCGTCTGCTCTTTGGATCTGAAAATTTGTATTTTCTCTAGATGATAATTCTGCATGCAGAAGGAAATTAGATCAAATGGAGGAAATTAGATTAGAACTTGCAACAGAGAATGAGAATAATGTTCTTGGAAGAAAGGATTGTGTAGCTGGACTCACTTCCAAGGGATGTGGTCAAGACACCATTGCTATACACATTCAAGAATTAGATGAGACAGGAATGGAGATTCTAAATTGAATTGTCTGTAATAGCTGTAGGCTCTGTCTGCAGGAAGCAAGTATTTTGCTTGTTTGACTTCACTGACAGCAGACGAAAGTCTGTTTAGGTGACAAGTAGAGACTGACAAGGGATTTGTTGTTTTTTTGGTATCATAAATTTTAACATCAGGCAATTTGAAATAACTACACTGGGAGTAAACTTATGTTTGACTGAAGCAGGAGGAAGACTCCTTAGCATAGCAGTGATAAAAGAACTTTAAGCACAAATAGGTCAAAGTCTACTTAACTGATTTTCAGTTTAGGGGAAGGTTTGTGTTCTCTATAGCCAAACCAAGAAGAAATCAATTCTGAAAACAAACCACCATGGACGGAAAGCAGGATTCTTTTACATCTTTCAGAAGGATGTTGGCATAAAGGTAAAATGAAAATGTCTTCATTTTAGCTTTATTCATTTACACTTATCTGAAAGTGGAAACAAAATGCACATAAATATCCAGAGATATCTAGGAAATAATATACTTTTGCATGTGGATAATGAAGGAATATAAGTTACTAGGTACCACTTTGCTTCTTCATCTGCAGCTTAAGAACATAGCAAAACAAGTAATTAGAAACAGAGGTGGTTCTGACCTAAAAATGCTTCCTTTCAAAAAAAAAAAAAAAAAGATTACTTTGCTCTCCAAGGATGAAAACAGATTTGTTAGAGTTTGACGAAAGTGTGACAGGTTTTGTCTTGTTTCATTTCACACCTCAGAGTTGATTTAACTACAGCATATAGGAAAATGTTGTATCTGGCTGAGATAATATGCAATCCATGCAGAATCACAGCACCGAGAATAACTGGTCATCTGAAAATACCTTTCCAACTTATCTTACATATTGATTACTCAGTTAGCAGGGGAGGTAGGTTCCATTTGTTATTTACTTACAAGAAAATTCATGCTCAAATTAAACTTCTGACAGTCTGAAGCCTTTACTTGAAGAAAGCACTGACCGTAGGAATAACTCCTGTGTTTAATATTACAGACTAGTACAAAGCCCTGTGTAAAGCCTTATGCTCGTGTCAGTGGCTTGAGCACAGGCAGAACTTGGAGGAGGTCTGTCTACACCCTCGAGACAGCCCAGTTCTCAGCTCGTGCTTGAGCCTGGACTGATCTGTTATTGTCATAAAGGCTACGCTCAAATTTGACCAAGCCTCAGTGCACTCAAGCACATCCTAGCGTTGAACATGCTGACCCCATGAACTGTGCTTGTTTGAGTTACCCAGCTAAAGGGATCATGATCCTGGCATCACAGTGCAGTTGCTGTGAGCCCAATCTACAGTTAGGCCAGTAGTGAATACAGAAGGGAAATGGGCAGAGACCATAAAAATATTTAACTCTCTCTTTAACTCTGTCCTTTACCTTGTGGTAGAGATATACTGCAAATTGGAGAGAATAATTTCAGAAGGCTCTGTTTATGCTCTGCTTTCAAAACAGGACAAGGTAGGAAGATGAAAATCCTCTGTCCAGGACAGGTCTTCTGTTGCAGTGCTATCTGGTAAGGAGGCAGTAATGGACACATCTCCCACCTCCTACTCAAAGTTTATCTTCTCTCATTTTGGAAAGCTAATTACCTTTTCACTGATCATCCTTTTGGAAGACTGAAACATGCCAGAAAAATGCCTAAATAATATCTATCGTCTCTAAGTCTGAGCTCATGGGCCCACTTCAATCTTGTTGTGTTGTCTGTTCCTTTAATCCCATTCCTTGGAGGTGTTTTCTGAGGGGTTTTCCAGCAATACATTCCCCTTTTTCCTACCACAGGCAGCAATAAAGATTGCCCCTCTATGAATTTAGGAGGGCTGGTTACCCCGTGTCACAGACAAAGATAGGAACTGAGAGAGAATTAACTTCACTGAAGAAAACAGTGAAGCCTGGGGCAGAGGCAATAATAGATTTATGGTCCTTCAGTATTTTAAGTAGAACAGGAACTGTGCATATTATGTGGAGCAAGAGAGCCATGTTAACCAGCAGTATTAGAGAAGAAATATTGGTTAATAAAAATGGCTACAGCTACATGCAGGCAAATTAGATGCATTTCAGTTAATCTGAATTCTTAGTAGCTCAGCCATTGAAGTCTACTGCTAACATTTATCAATAATAACTACAATAATAATAATTATTAATCAGAGTAGTTCTGATTAATTATATGCTCTGACTGTATTTTAAATGCTTTTTTTCTCTTTTCCTCATTCTTCTGACTAAAGTAATTTACCTACCCCTTTCATTACTGCTGATTATTCACATACACACACACATACACACACACACATATATATGTATGAAATAATAATAATAAAAAAAATTGTCCTTAATTTTAAACTGCTTATATTTTTCTAAATATGCTACATAGCAAGGTGCTTTACTGTGGCTTTCACTTAATGTATATTTCTCCACTTGGCTCTTAATTTCCTATGCTTTATTCGCTGTACATACCCACTCCCTGCCAAAATCATCATTTTGCATTTTAGTCTCAATGGTTTCAAGCTGGTTAGGTTTCATTGCCCTGCTTTCTGGGAAGTAGCGGGGGAGAAAGCTTCTTTTCTTTTAATACTGAGAGAATAACTACAGTACTTGAAGCCTATAGTGAACCAAGTGGGCAGAGTCATCATTATCACACTGAGTCCCAATTTTAACATCTTGTGATTTGTCTGAAATTCAAGATACGTAGCAATCAACCTTCTGTAGTTAAGCAGTTTCAGCAAGCTTTCCACAGTGCAAAATGTGAAGGAATTACAACTCCTTGGGCTGAGCATTTTCACAAAGAGTTCTTAGGGGTTTTGTCCAATTCCTCAGGAAGCTTAAATCCAAAATAACACAGTCGACACTGACAGCTTTGAACTACTTCAAAAGGCTGAAATTTAACATGACAAATCTTAAGGTCCTTAACTTAGTTCTTGCTCAGACAAACTCTTCCACACCCCTTGGTGGACGGCTGTAGCTGAGTGAGGACTGAGCCTGAGCTGTGCTCTTTGTATGAAGCCTGGCTACACTGCTGCCCTCGGGACCTGGTCAGATGCTCCGAAATCCTGCACGCACAGCTGCACAGCTGCACTTTTCTGTGTAATAAGGCAGGAAGGGCAACACAGTGATTGTCTCAGCTGATGTCAGTGATGTGCGTCCCAGACCACTGCTTCCCTCCCTCTGCCCATCTCCCGTGGCCTTGTGGCTGCCAACACTATAGGATTATAGGGCAGATGTTTGCTGATGGCCCTTTGAGAGGCCCAGCCTTCTGTTCCTGAGGTTAAATTCCAACCAAAGGAAACCCCCAGACAATATTATGGCACTGGGGACACTCTGCTTTCCCCTTGTTTGCCCCACGCTCTTCTCATTGCTCTCATATGGGCACAGTCTGCAAGCTGCTCCTGCACCTTGCCCTGGGTCACCGGGCCCCAAGGTCCTGAAACATTACCCAGCTCCTCTCCTTACTCCTCATGAGGAGCAGGAGCCTTTATGATGCCCTCCAACGTCCATCCCTTCAAAAACACCAGTGAGTGCTGGTTTGTTCTCTCTGTTCATCTTTACCATCTTTAGGAACTTGTCCCTAGTTTGAGACTCTAGTTTGATGTCTGTGATGAAGGGGGCTCAGAAAGGGGAGGAAGGCCTGAACCCTTCTTTTCTAGGTGTTTCAGTATGTTCTGTGCTGTAGAAATACAAAAAGACTTGTTTGATACTTGTGTCTCCTTTTGCTTCCTAAAACTTGCTGCCCTGTGGTTAGGTGTGAACAGCCTGGAGCAAAGGACAGGGTTCTGTGGTGGAGAAGGCGGCATTTAAGTGCTGTGAAATTCTGGGAGAAGGCATTACTGAAAGAGCAAGCGGGTGTTGGCCACATGGCCAGAGCCACTCTCAGAGCCACAGGGCAGGAGCTCAAAACATGGAGTCCTGAGTGGAGCCCATGAAGCACAACTGACCAGTGTGGGCAAACCTCCCTCACCTCCCATGGAAGCAGGTGCCACCAGAGGACTTCATGAGAGGCAGCTGACAGAAGTCTCCATGATGGGGACTACACCAAGTGCCAGATTGGCCCGCATGTCCAGGAGTGCCACTGGCCTTTAAGTGCAGAGAAAATTGAGGCTTATTTCAGAAATGTCTTTTTCCTGATTCCCTGACTGGAAGTGATCACCAAATTTGACTCTGCAGACAAATGATTTCTGCCTTTCTCAAATCCTCAATTTGGGCTAGTTACAAAAACATTTTTGCCAGCTTTAGCTGTACAACAATCAGAGCTACAAAGACCAATTGGCTTTTCAGACCAAATGCCTGGATTAACACTAGATGAACTGTAACACAAGTTGCTGTGTCTCTTGCTGTGCTGCTTGTTCCATTTTCTGAAGCAAGCAAACTTCACCCCATTGATTTCACAAGCCAGTCCTAAAAATTCACTTCACTCAAGTAAAAGACATTTTTTTTTTAAATTTTGTGTGTGGCAATTAGAAGGTAAGACCTGCAATTGTAAATCTGAGACAATTGCTAATGGTCACGTCCTCATGAGGCAATTTTCATTTGATGAAGGAGCTCTCTGTCTAGTCTGGCCTTTTTTTTTATTCTCAGGGTGACTGCCTGATACAGGGACAGACTATTTGGGTATGTATTAGACAGGCTATTTGGATATGTATGTATTTGGGTATGTAATTCCTCCAACAACAGAGGAATTAAGATATCTCACTGTAAAACCAAACTATGAACTCAGAGCTCACTCTGGCTGTGCACCACGCACTACCCCCAGTGCACCCAGCTGTAAAGAAGTGTCCAGGCATCTGAGCTGTGCAGTCATGGGTGGCTGGACGTGCTGCCAGTCCTATCAGTCCCTTCTGTGATGTTGGCTGAGATATTGGCATGCCCTGGCCATAATAATAGAGGGAATTTTGATGAACTTGATGTCAAAAGTTTCTGCTCTGGTATGGAAAATATTAGCTTTCAATTGACTCTCTACTTGCCTGTAAAACTGATGGTTTTTGTTTAATAAATATTTTCCTTTGAAGGCAAATTTGTATCAGCTATAAGGTTCTTGATAGATTAAACTTCTCTCTCTTGTTTTTCAATATCAATTAGGGCATTAAGAGTAATGGTTTCACTGATTTATAACTGTAGGTTTTTGAGGATGCAAAGCAGCACAAGGCTGTGAAATCAGGAAGGTTAAAGCTATTGGCTTGCTATTGGCTTCAGTGGGTTTTCACTATATTTTGTCATAAGGAAGTAAATGCGGGTGTCAGTACCTTTTCTATGCAATCGGGACATTTATATTCATAGGAAAGAAAGATTAAGGAAATACACCCTACCAGCAGCTTGTTGCACTGGATATAAGTTACATTGAATTAAAAAGCTTTTTTTTTTTTTTTTTTTTTTTTTTTAAGAAAAAATAAAGAGAACTTGCATAATTTCTTTTCAGAATCCAGAAAGAAGGCATGGGATCCTTAAGAAAACAATTTGCTGAAGACTCATTAGGTCAAAGCAGCTGTTGGAATTCTGCCTCTGGCTCTCTAATGATCCATGAAACTTGAATTCAATAAAAAATGATTTAACTGTAAAGTAGTTGAACTGAGCCGACTTTTGCTTACTTGGGTATTTTTTTAAGCCCCTTGATGTGTAAATAATATTTGTTTCTCTTGGAGTTAAAGGATTTCCATAGAAGTATTACTGAGATGCTCTGAGATAGTTTGCAGCCATATTGACCTTTGTGCTTTTTTTCCACTGATGGTATCACGTACACCCAAAACCCAATAGCAGTAACTTACGGGATATGCACAATGAGGCTGCTGGTCTTGAGAGACTTTTGAAAGCTCATACATTAGACTCTCACTTTCCAATCCATTAATTCTGCTGTTCTCTGCCTGTTGGGAGCTTTGTTGTGTCTTGTAAGAATAACAGATCACTGTTGAAGCTTTTAAGATTTGTTACCAGGAGAAGCTGCTGTGCAGACAGTGTGTCTCCACTAGCTTGGCACTTTTGGCTGCCAAATTTTCTTTTTTTTCTGCCCCCCCTTTTTTTTTTCTGCCCCTTTTTTTTTTCTTTTTTTTTTTTTTTTCTCCTAATAAAACATTGTTTTCCAGAAGGAGTATTGGAGATTTCTCTTTTTCTCTTGGACTTGAACTGCATATTTTATACACTGACCTGCCAGAGGATGGCACAATGTGTTGGAGCACTGCAGCTGCCACTGGGGAACTTGGGCTGATTAAACTTGCATGACTGGGGTTGCCCTGCAGACCCCTCTAGGCAGATGGCTGGCATCAGCTGACTTAAGCATAACTTTGCACAAACTCCTTTACCCTTAGGAAAACTCCTTCTGGAAAAGAACCACTGTGAAATTTCCTGGGGCAGATTTACCTTAGGGCAAAGTATTATGTCTTGTGGCTGCTTTGCCTTTCCTCCTGGGTGGCAGCTGTGCTGCTTATGACATTCGATGTATAAAAGCTACTGCTATATGTTCTTAAATTTGCACATTGTGCAGACCTTTTGCCTAGAAAACTGCAGAATGCTCAGAGACCGTGCAGTGCTATGGTGACCATATCATGGTAACCAGGTCAAATTTGCTGCAGATCTGAATTTCTGGACCTGCCTTGTCTTCTAGGGAAGCATTCCAGCTTACAGCTGAGGGGAATTGGATTCATATGCTTGCACTGCCAGCATGACTATGTATTTGGTGAATATAAAGAGACCTAAGTGTAGCTTATCCAGACATTTTTACAGGATTTATTGTTACAGAAAAGGTAATGTGTAGAAATTGGTGTGTCAGCTGGTGCAAAAAACCTATCTAATAGAGAACAAGTGCTAAATAGTTTATTAGACTATTGCACACAAAGGCATTCTCAGTGTAGCCTAAGAAAACCCTCATGACATGTTATTGCAGAATACCTGGAGGACTGTAAATCCACACCTATCTGCACACTAACTTTCCCATCCATCTGCATGAGCTCCTTGCACATGACACTGATTTTAGTGCAGAACTCCCTACTGGCTTTTATAAACACAAAAATCAGCTGCCTGATTTTCCCTCTTTGGAGACCATTCTCCAGATATGGCATATACCTGTACCTTATTCTGATTTATTTTTCACCTTAGTGTGCTATAAACTATCTCCCATCCAGGGATTGCTAAGCACTTTGTAATATTCAGTTAATAAAATCTCAAAACACAGGTAAATAGTCACACACCAAAAAAATGTACTAGGTTTGTGATTACTCAAAAGACTCTGATGTGTTTGTGTTTTTCACTTCCCTTCAAATTCTGAGATTCACAAAAGTAGTAAAAATTCAGATTAAATATTCAAATATATAATTGTTTTTAAGTTAAAGGGGGCCTAGAGAAGTGAAGTGCAGGCTAAGTGAAGAGCTACAGGGAGCCTGCTAACATGCAATAAACTGTTCTCATGTCTGACCCCAAATCAGTGCAAATCTTAGAAGCCAAGGGTGATGGCATAAGTATGTTCATAGTAAATACATTCCCAGATACCTAATACCATTGTCATTTATCAGTTAAAAGAAAAAACCCAAACCAACCAGCCTTGCTCCTTTTGAATTGCACTGCAAGTAGAAGAAATACAGGTTGTGGATTTTCTATTAAATCAAGGAGAATGGATGTAATGAAGTTTAACACTCAAAAATTTGAGAACAGGGAGGTGACCTGATTTATATACATCTAAACTTATACTTGCTGAAGACCTGGATGAGGTAAACTTCTGACATAAACACTGACCTTAGCCTTGTCTTGCAACTGCTGTGTTTATCCTGGGAGGGACAGGGTGAGATTTCAAAAACATCACCCCACCTCTTTCACCTGTGCAAAATTGAGAATTTCTTCCATTTCCATCTTAAAGGTCTGTCTATATTAAGTTGGTGATGCTGTAATGGTTTAACAACCAGCTACTCTGTCCATTAGGGCTGTGCATAGGCACCTTGGTTGCTTTACAAAGTAGATTTCTTCTGTTTCTGCTCTGAAAAATAATACCGGATGCTGGACTCAGGAAGTGAAATGTTTTTATGTGGCTATTTCTACACCCAGGACTAGAAGTCTAGTCATGGGTGGATTTCCCATCCTGGTTTGAGAATTGAGAAATTCTGCAAGGTCCTGCAATTTAGCTGTGCTCTTTCTTTTCTGCTCTAGTACCTTCACCTTGCAATGAATTTTGTATGCTAACTTACATCTTTCAAACACTAATAGGTTTCATTCACTGCTAAATTAGTTTGTAGCTGAGCAAAAAAGAAAAAAAACCAACAAAGGTATAATTCTCAGTTATCAGTGGTTTAATAGTGCAGTTATATTAAGGCATTAAATGTCTTCCACCCTCCATAAATACCTTTTACCCTCCACACTGTTGTAGATGAAAAAAAAAGGTCAGATTATAAAGTCTGCGGTGTTCATTATACTCCTAGTATTTTATTTACTATCTGGAGCTGCTCCTTGCCCTCCTTAATATCTTCGCTCACTGCCCATGAGGAAACAACTCATTTTGGGCCTTTGCCGGTTTTTTCACAGACTCCTAACAGTGTTAGTATCTTTCTGCCTTTTCTTTACATGACTCTCCAGGGACCAGGATAGGGGAAGGAAAGAAATTCAGGTAGAAAAAACATATTTATTGAGTTTGCACCCTGTGATAGATTGGAGCTGCCTCAGAGATCATCAAAGTCTATTATTCATGTGCATTTCTCATGGGATTAATTTAGATCTGGAGGACAGCAACTCATTAGGTAGGTCTCTACTGAAGCTTTAGTCTTGACTCTAGGTTAGGCATTGATTCTTGCTAAACTTTCACACTGCACAAATCCCTTTTTTAAGTTCACTTGTTTTAATTAAGGGTGTATAGGCTGGTGCTTAAATGGTGGTTTAAACTTGGCTGCTAAAGTAGACTAATATAAAAAGCCTGCAGTATCTGCTAGTTTTTGGGTGGTTTCCAACAGTCTCCCTGAAGATATCCATCTGTTTGACTAGGAGACTTATAGAATGTTTAGAAACTGAAGATCCAGGAGATTTTATCCTTGACCTCTTAACATGTATACAAACAAGATCAGTAAATTTCTGTACCTTTACAGTTTGGCTGAGTAGATCTCATTTGACCAGATCTAAGATGTAACAACTATGCATATATTCTAGAAGAGGGACATAACCATAAGTGATACCTGCTCTTCAAGAAAATTCTACAAGAATTTTCCTATGGAAACAGAGCTCATCTCTGAGGAAAACCAGAGCAATCTTTTACAGAGATGTGATAACACTGCATCTGGCTATATGAGTTACTTTCAGAGTCATTTTGCATGAATAAATTTTACAGAGTTGGGCCATAGTTTACAGATCCTGAAGGCTGACATTTGTAGCAAACTCCTTAAAGAGTGCTTGGTCATCTTTTGGAAGTCACTTGCCTAAGATGGCAGGAGTATCTATGTTTGCAGGACCAGAGGACCAGAGAATGGGCAGTATTAGGACTGTACAAGATGGCAAGAAATTTCTTTACGAGCTGTACCTTGTGCAGTTCTCAAGTTTGGTGGAAATTGCAAATATTCCAAAGTTTTTATTTGCCCTGCATTTATTTCTTTGTTTGATTGTTTATTTATTTAGGTTTTTTTTCTCTGCCGGTTATTTGATTTTCATCAAAGAACTATGTTGTCGTTAAAAAGCTTCAACATTCATAGGCAGTTAAAAGAGCTGTGAAAGCACATCATAGCACCACTGTCTGATTGCACTGGTACTGGGGTGAGCTGATCCAAGAGAAGAAGTCTGCTTCTTGTCACTGGAGGTGAAAAATCACTGTTTCAGCTTTCCGTACAAAACAGGATTTTTTCAATTACTTCATCCTGTGATATTCCTCATCTTAGCAATGCTGAAGGGAAATAACCAGTCAATGATGTTTAGGAGAAGGAACTTTCTTATGTTTGTGTTAACTAGTGGATGTCATAGTCCGCTGAAAGAATGCAAATTGTTTTAGAGGAGGAATCTGAAAGGGACTTCTTTTTTTTCTTTTTTAATCATTACTGGGTGACACAAATAAATGGAGGAGTCGTATGTGAGATCTCAGTCCAGCATAAGGTGTTGAATGTCTTCTCAGATTTGCAACAGCAATAAAACATTCTTTTGTAGCACATTTCATCTAAGGATCTCAGAGCACTTTACTCAGAAGTTCAATATTGGTACCTGTGTTTTAACAGTATTAAAAGAAAGATGCAGAAAGATCATAAAGGATAGAGCTGGAAGTAATCTCATGAGCCCAGAATAAATGATCTTGATTTAATTATGGTGAGATACTAAAAAAAATTGACCAGTTTGGAATCTAAATTTCATATTCTTGCTGCAATGCCATCAATCCAGAGTAAAAGAAGGGGAAAGGAAAATGACTACAATTCTTCTGCATCCTTATGGGCTTTCTGATTATGTTTTGCCTGTAGGATCAATGAGAATTCAGTTGAGCTCTAGTGAGACACTTTGGTGCCTAAAGTCCTGGGTTCTTGTTGTCCAAGTTTGACTTTGTAAACATGTTTTAACATATAAGGAGATCCTTTTCCAAAGAAGTCACACTATGGGAGACTGAAGTGGAAATAAATTTTTAAGAGCTTCTCCAGGCATTCAAATGTTTGTCTCTCCCTTGCACTTGACAAAACCAGGCAGTGTAAAAGATCAAACAAGCATAAAACCCTATAACATTTTTTTCAGTCTCAAAAACTGTTCTCACGGGTGATGATCAGTAGAAGCTGCTACAAGTTCTCCCAGTATTCATCATTGTCTCATTTAAAATCTCTAAGAGAAATTGTTATGTCTCCTTAATTTACTGTTCTCTAAATATGCTGAGCAAGTAGCTCTAGATTGCTCTTCACCCTTGAAAAAAGTGAAAAGATAAAATAAAAAAAAGGTATGAGAGTGTGTGACTAGTTGTTGGGAGCTGAACACCTACAGCTGTCAGGATCAACACTGATTAGCATTCCCATGGTACCTAGAAGCTTCCAATCTGGAGCTATCATATCTGCAGTCTCCTTTTTAGCCTCATTTTAGTCTCACATATTTCATTCAACAGATGATTTCTTGGCAGGAAGCATCATATTCCTTAAAGCAACATTAATACCTCAGTTATGGGAGTGGTATAATATTTGTTTAATTATTTAATTCTCTGTACAGAGCCATAAAATGCTGTTCTGTGGTGGATAAGTGAAACTTTTTCCAAAATGGAGTCAGCTGTACTGTTCAAGCAGAGCTACAAGAATTTTTCACTGCTGTGCAATTGGTATGAAAAATCAGATGGGTAGGTTTAATGGAGAGAAATCTGTCTTTTGGTTCCAGAAGGCCTGGGAGTGAAGTTGTCTGTCAGTGGCATTGTTTGTGGTAAGAAGCTCTGATGCCCTGCACACTTATTTTCAAATGTAAATAATAAAAGTAAAAATCTTTGGGCCATATGTAGTTTCCCCCCATCCCTTTTAGAGGTTGTTATGTGAGACAGCATGGAAAGACAGCTGAAGGAAGTTGTCAGCTTTCAGCATGGTTTTGAAAGCACTTGTGAACTTTTTTGCATATCAGAGAGATGATGCCATGCAGATTATGTATCTGGGTCTGTTTGGACTGTCGGTCTCTCAATTCCTCAAGCATTGAATGCTTCCATAGTCCCAAGGTCCCTGGTCTTGTTTAAAAGCAAGAACTCACAGAAATGTGTTGTAGAATGAATGTTTGGCACCATGGAAATAAGTCTCTTCTCAAAAGTTCCCATTGACTCTGATAGTACCAGGCCTCCCTACTCTCTAAGGAAGTATCAGGGCTAGAGGATACCTGGGAGGGTCACAGTGCCTTTCTGCCTTTAATATAACTCTCCCTGAAAACTTTGAGACCTGAGCACGGCAAGCATCACTTACAAAATATTTCTTTGTCCTTGTGTGCTCTACCACCACATACCTGCAGAAGCTGGATATGATTTCCAGAATGTGTTTTTCATTATGTTGATGGTCTTGATGTATGGCCAGGCTATTTCTGTTTGCATTTACATTTATAAATTACCAATGCAATTTACACATGTACAGACCTGATTTATGTAGCAGAATCATGTTTATGGTCAGGTTTGTGCTATCATTCCCTAAAACTTAACAGGAAGTGTTTGACTGTTTTATGAGGTCCCATATAAATGCTGAAACAAAGGCTGGCAATGCATGAGCGCTGACATTACTTAAATATATATATATGGCCATTGTTAAATTAACAACCTTTTTATTTATAATACTATTATAAGACTGATATATTTATATCCATACTGTCAATGATAACCTTCCTGCCTTTATTTCAGCCTTGGCTGGTAATGTTTATATTAGGCTTTTATGTCAATGTGTTTTCAATGGCATTAATGTCACACACAAAGCAACATTAGGCCTGCAATATAATTCATAGCATTTTGCATCTATCCCTTTACTGTAAATACAAGTGTAATTTACACCTTTTTGTCACTGGAAGGTTTTTCTGAAGCTTCAGAACCTCAATATCTGTCTCTCAAGACACAAAAGTTACACTTGATGAAAGCCTAGCTTTCAGATTAAAAAACGTCTTGTTATCAGGCTTCTCCAGGTTGACAAGAAATAGAAATCCCCTTTCTCTCTTCAAACAGACATGAGAGAGACAGTCCCTTCATCATTTAGCATACTTCTAGTCTAACAAGGTAATAGCTTAAGTATGTGATGTCCTCTGCTGAAATAGGACTGGGAATCAATTATTATTATTATTGTTGGTATTTCAATGGAGCTTAGAAGAGCTAGCTAGTCTTGTCTGAATGATTGACTGTTTGATTTGCTGTTCAGACTGAGGAAAGAGGAAATTTCAAACAAAGGAAAAAATATGATCTGAGTGTTTCTACGAAACAGTAAAAAATCCCAATCAACAATAAAGTGCCAACTCAAACTAAACTAAGCAAATAAAAAGAACCGCACAGCTTTTTTTCTTAATTGAATGAAAATACTTCTCTGATCTCAAAATTATTCCCAGATCAGGACCTGATTGTGCAAGATGCTATTTAAACCTATGCTACAACATCACTTTAATAAATTTAGTCCATATAGATGTAAACAGCTGTGATAGATTTTGAAGGCCCAGAGTTATACTTTAGATATTTAGTAGCGCTGAAAAAAGAACAGGAGAGGATTTAATTAGCTGGTTGCCTTCACCACCAGTCTATGGTTCAAGATTATTAGGTATCCTGCAGGAATGTAGGCTGAAGAATCAAGCCTCTAATGTACTATGGACTCAGAGTCTTACGGTGAAGCAGAAAAATAGAAAGGATTTTGGGACAAAGAAAGGTGTTGTACAGAGAGGACATTAGCAAGAATTCACACAGAAGCATGAATAGAAGGTGATGATGATTACAAGGTTAGTTCCTATGCTGAGATCTAGACTTATGGGTACAGAAACCTCATGCAGAAGTCATAGAAGGAGACACAGAGAGATGGGAAATATCACTCAGTAGGGTCCTGATACTGTGGATACTGTAGACATATGGATGTGGGAATAAAACAGGACCTTGAAGAACAGGTGAAGTGTCTCAGGGAATATGAAAGAAGGATGGCAACTTATGAGGTGCTCTTGAACATGTTAGGGTCCTACATGGGTGAGTTGTGAGGGGTGTGTGCAGAGATATGTCTGGGTCCCAGTGCTTGATCCACTAATTTTATCATATGTATATACCTGCAGGCTTGACCCAGAGAAAATGGCGATTTCTGATTTCAGAAGAGTTAAAGAGAGGTATTTAAGGAAGCCAGTGACTTTATAAAGAAGACAAATAAAAGTAAGGAGATGCTCTGAGTCACCACTAGATTTACACTGAAATATCTTTGGATGGTTTTTCCAAAAGTTAATTCATGTTTGTCCAACCTTTCTTTTATTCCTTCTTTTGTCTAGTCAACAAATTCATGTTTTAGTGCTGACCTCTAGCAGACTTCACAGGATGAATGTTATACCTCTAACTAAGACATCATACATTCTCCTGACTGCACGACCTTCTGCTGAGGAGGGTATCTATGTACCAAGCATATACATTGAAGTGATTTCTTTCCTGAAGACAATGGGAGCTTTGCCAACGATGTCAAAGGGGATAGGATTTCAGCCAAACCGTTGCAGTAATGTAATTTGGCATAAGTCCACTAAAATCTGTGGAGCCACTTGAATATACATCAGCTAAGAATCAAGCCAATAAAAAACATATTAGTCAGCATAGTCACGTAGGTGTTTAAGAAAGGTTATGAGGAAAAGAAACAGCATATGATACCTGTAATTTTGATTCATACACACACATATAAGTCCTAAGGGAATTTGGATGGCTACAGACTGGAACAGAACTTAAACTAAAATGACACCAAGGCTGTGCTGAGTTTTCATAGAGCTGTGCTCACCCTGAAGGCTTAGACTGAGACAGAAGGAAAAGCCAAGGAAATAAAATATTTAAAAAACTGTTTATTGCTAAATCTCTCTTTTTTCAGTTATTAGAGAGTGATATTTGAGGGGTAAATAGTAAAAGAGAGGGTAAATATGCCTGGTGCTTTACAATCAGGTGACTATCAGGCTATTTTAGTAGGTTATGGAAAACTAGACTTCTTAGTTTTCAATATTTAGCAGGGCATCCAAGGATATGGACAAGGTAATATCAGATTCCATTAGTCGATGCTTGCAAAATGCAAAGTGGTAGTTTCACACAGGAAGAAGCTGATGAGAACAAAAGGATTTCTGATGAAGTGGAACATACGGCTGCAAAACAGATTTCTATAATGAATTCTGAGGGGCGCATCTGTTATTATCTACGTGATATAAAATTGCTCTTTTTGTCTCATTTCGCTCAGTTGCGCAAGATGCAATCACATCAAACAGGCACGTTCAATAAAACTGTGATCTGACTGATTAAAATGAACAGCAATCTGTTTTCTTCTGACAGTCACACAGCAACTCGAATAACAAGGACTGTGAACATGGAATTAAATAGCCACTCGGAATTGGAATTAATGTCTGTGAGTGCTGTTAAGGCATTTGACCAAATCTGTCCATCCAATGAAATAACAACCCTGTATCCTTAAATCATTTAAACCACAAGTCATTTGTGAGGCATATTCGATAACATACTGCTGTTCCTCTTCACTTCCAAAGCCTTCTCCTGAGCCATTGCACTGCTTTCCTATGCAGCATAAATACTAGCAAAGAAAGTGTTCCAGGAAGGAGGGCACAGGCATCTGTTAGTAAGACTGTAAGAACTTTCCATTCGCAGTAGCAGAAACAGAGTTTGCATGGAAAAAGACATCTTGATGGAGTAATTTCATCTAATTCCAGCATCTAGCCTAGGCTTTCTGCTCACTCCCTATCTAGATAAGAGAGGATAGATAACCCTTCCCTTCCAGGGAAAAATTCATTCTACTTGTTCAGACATACCTGTGGTGGGAGACTGAATTATCTTTTAAGATGTCTCCTGCTGAAAATATTAAACCCGTGGATTTTTGCCATTTTCTTACAAAATCCATCCTAAGTGATTAGTACCACTGAAAGATTTCATTCTTTTGTCTTGGAGCAGGAACTCTTTAGCTCTTTTAATATGATGAAGTCTAACATAGCAATCAAGTGGCCATATAAATCTATCTGCTCTGATGTTACTGTGAGATAGCTGACATCTCTATTGATTCTAGTATTCAATCTCATAAAGTGGTATATTTGATGCTTGTTTTGTTGTCTAATCCAGATGGTATTATTTCTTTTCTGTAAGTGTCTCAAACCCACAAAGATCTCTCAAAAGGGCTTCAGAAGGCTTCTAGCCTGAACACAGTAAATATTTCCATTTACACTTCCTTTTCGTGTGGTTTTGAAAATCAATATTGCACATATGTTAAAATATGGAAGTAAATTGAAGGGAGATGGGGAAAAGCAGAGTGAATTAATTCATCTTCATATTCTGTTTTCTAGCAGTATCTCTTTGGTTCTAAACTAAGATCTAAAATATTAAACAATGAGGAGAAAATTTCAGGTAAGATGTTTAAGGCATAAGCAGTAAATAACCCCCATATCATACAGTCATTTTACATGTAGCATTTTGCTCTTTTTTTAGTAGGCATCAATGTTCCATTGAGGGAAAAAAGAAAACCACTTAAAGGGGCAACTTAAATGTCTGTAGATTATACAAATTTATACAAATTTCCACAAATTTCCTGTGATACAGAAAAAGCTTTCTTTTTTCCTCTGTAATGGGAATAATACCTTCAAAGGGCTTCACATCACTGTACACCTTTAACCCACAATGACCTTTGTTAAGCTCTTAAAAGACAAAATTCTCTGAAGAGCAAATATCTCTCCGTGTGTGCCTTTCACACAACAATTTTAGGCTTGCATTTCAGCATGGAGGAAGAAAAATTTTTGAGTTGTGTTTTATGTGGTCAAAGACCCCAGTTTTCTCATTTCTCTCTCTTTTCTCTTGACAGAAACTTCAAGGCTGTGAAAATTGCTTGGCAAGTATTGTGAAGATCCATGTAAAAACTGTCATGGCACATCGAGGGACTTTTAGAGTTTCTTGCCTGCCAGAGCAATTAGATTATGAATGCGCCAATTGTCGGAAATGTTTCTGTGATGGCTTCTCATCTTGACAAGCCTTTCATGAAAAATAAGCAATACAAGTTTCTCAGGAACAAGGGAGTAAAGAGGAGAGCTACAGGTGAAATATTTATATCCACTAAGGATTTTGTTTATAAAATTAATGAAAAAAAATATATTTTCCTGAAAAAAGAGAGGAGTCTACTTACTACTTCTTGCAGATAAGATAAGATAACATCGTGAAGCATCTGAAAAGTCTGTGTTCTCTGTAAATTAGTAATAGACTATAACAGAACAGAATTGTCTGGCATGCTGTGATGGTTTTGGCTGGAGCAAAGCTAATTTTCCTCATAGTAGTTACTGTGGAGCTGTTTTGGACTTGTGCTGGGAAGAGTGTTGATAATTCAGGGATGTTTTCATTATTGCTGAGCAGTTCTTGCACAGTCAAGGTCTTTTCTGCTTCCTGCACCACCCCACCAGTGAGGCGTTTGGGGGTGCACAGGCAGTTGGGAGGGCAGTTAGGACAGCTGACCCCAACAGATTATAGCAATATCCCATCCCATATGGCATCATGCTCAGCATATAAAGACTGGGGAAGAAGAAGGAAGGGGTGAACATTTGGAATGCTGGTGTTTGTCTTCCCAAGTCATCATTATGTGTGACGGAGCCCTTCTGTCCTGGGAGTGGCTGAACACCTGCCTGCCCATGGGAAGTGATAATGAATTCCTTGTTTTGCTTTGCTTGCACACGAGGGTTTTGCTTTACCTATTAAACTGTCTTTATCTCAAACCATGGGGTTTCTCATTTCTACTCTTCCAGGTCTCTCCCCTGCCCACTGGAGTGGAGTGGTGGGGGGGAGAGGCAGTCAGCAAATGGCTGTGTGGGTCTGTGTTGCTGGCTGGGATTAAACCATGACATATGCCTAAATCCATGGAAAACCAGTGAGGATTCAATTCCAATGCACCTATTGACACCTCTGAAAATGAGAGGTAGAGATTTTTGTTCCCTATATGGATTTAAATTACCTGTGTTTCTGTCCTTGTGTGGAAGGCAGGGTGATATGAAAATATAAGAATGGACTGGATATGTGTTTTAGACCTATATATCAGTGGCTTACATCAGGCTTTCTTAGCATTATTATGCAGATGTTGAAAATTGTGCAGCTGGTGAAAATTGATCATGGACAGAGAAGAGAGGCTTGCATCCTCACTCCAGTTGAGGGAATGATTGCAGAGCAAGTTCATCACACCATATCTGCCTGCTAGCTCACCAGTACACAAAACCAGTTCAGAAATAGTCTTAAGGTGCAGAGCTTCACATCCATAAGAGAAAGATAAGGGCACTAAGTAAGGACTTATTGAACACACACGTGTGTGTGTGTGTGTGGACAGAGGTGTTCAGGAGAAGCTGTGAAGTCTGTCCATTGAGATTGCTCAGGAAGTGTTCCAAGTGCTCAACACCTTGGAAGTGTTGAGGATTCAAAAGGAGCAGGTCATTGCAGTAGGCAGTGACATAGTACAGTAGTGCATGGGAAATCTGCCACCAATAGTTCCATTGCTCATGGAGTGGTCCTTTCCTTTTCCAGTTTTTATTTTTATGATTTGCTTTGGCTACTTATGCATCATTAAAATGGTATTGTTTCTTGTATTTCCAATATCTCATTAAGAGTTGTGTTGCAGAGCATCTTCTGCTGCCATTTTTAGGGATATCTCTAATATACTTTTTTTTGTCCTCCATGATATGTGATGCCCATCCATTTGTCCTGGCAAGAAGGCATTGGAAAGAATTATTGCAATTGCAAGAAAATTGGATGATTTTTAACCATTTTCCTTAGCTATACTTTATTACATGGGGAGGCTCACAAAAGGAATTTCTAAAATGTGTTAAATCAGGTAAATTTAGACAAGTAGAATTAGTGTAGAAGGTATTCTTATGGTTCTGTTCTGTCTACAGTGCCAATGATACTATCATATTCTCATAAGCTTCTGCAGTGGGAAGTAAAAACACACTAGAGATGGTTAAAGTCAATGATGGCAGTTTAAAAAAACAGAGAAGAGAGTTGTCAGAAAATTTCAAACTCCTTTCCAGATTGTCAAAAACCACCTGAGAAAAATAATTGAATACTTAACACACTTTATTCATAAGCCAAAGTTAGGTCTTGTGAAGAGACTTTGTCTATATGAATTGTGGCAGACTTGCCTTTTACTCTGTGGTGTCAATCAGGGACAGCTCTATCCAGATGATGGTCTCCCTTGAGTCCCTCAGTGAGAGTATTGTTACCTTCTCTGAAGTCATCTGTAAATGTTATCTTTTTGTGATATTTAAAGCTCTTACAGACAGGCAGCCCACGTGGAAGACATGCTCATCATTGCACCCAACTGAGCTGATAGTATTCTACCATTTCCTTGAACTGTGTCTCCACCCCTCTGCTATCTTAGAGATTTTTGTTGCAGTTTTCTACAATGCCTAGCATCAAAAAGCTTGTCTAAGGATCTACCTGTTATCAATAATAAACAACAACAAAGATGAGAGTAGGACTATTTTGACATCTCTGTGATTGTCTTTGTGTCAGTGAAAAAGAAAATCTTGAAGGAATATCTATTTCCAAGGAGGTGGCAGGCACTTCAAGGTGGGAGAAGAGCATATTTAATAACTCAATGATTATTAATCCTGATGTAAATATCCTCAAGTCAAATTCTGATTTTGCAATTCCACTGAAATCTGTGGGCAGAGGTGGATTAGTTATGTGGTTTCTTTTTCTCTTCTTGTCTTAATAGCTTTGACAAATAATATAAATAATATAAAAAACCCATAGTGTTTTACAGACACCAGTCTCCACTTTAGTTTGTATCTGCTCCCTACCCTATATCCTGTGTAAGCTAAGTGTTTTCCATAGCAACCTTCAGAGTAATCAATTACCAGGCACAGATTCTGGGAGAAACACTACAATTATTCAGAAAGGATTATCAAACACTGTGTGTTCTTGTTCCAAACACAGTAATTATTCAGATACTTAAACTGCAATCTTTTGTCTGTTGGATGGTACAGCATACTCCTTTTGGCTTGTTTTATTTTTTAAGTCTCAGATCATTAATCATTTCATTTTGCCTTGACCATGGTCATACTTCTCTTTCTCCCACCCACTCCCTGGCAAGGATTTTTTTCTGATTTCACACTAAGAATTACATTTGCAGAATAATACATTAAATGGAGTATGGAGATCAGATAACTTCCTTTGAAAATGGTACATCCTAATTAGATACATCTCTTTTGTACCCATTTATCCATAGATTAGTGTGTAGATGAGTAAAATGCTTAACGGAACTGAGAATTTCTGGTTTACGTTCATATAGGTATTATTTCCTAACATAAATGTAGAACGAGGCATTTATAGGGTAAACTTACAATAAATGAGGTCTGTCTTGTTCTGTTTGTTGACACCTTCTGAGCAATTATAACTTGGGAATAGCAGCTCTCCAAAATTTCAGTGGCTAGCAATGAATATGATGTTACTTGGCCAAAGCTAAGCATATGCTTTTCAGTGCATGGAAGAAAGCAACCACTGCACACAATTTCCGTAACAGTCCTTTCTACATTTCTCTGCTAGCCATTTTCGCTGCCTTTATGTGGGTTAAAATTGGAGTTCTTAGATAATTTCTGTTTGATCTCAGCAGCATACCTCTTCAGCAAACCCCTTAACCTTCAAATATGTTCAACTGCAAGTTGTCTGAAAGCTAAAAGGGAAATTTGGCTTTTGTTTTAGCTGTTGAAATGAAACAGCCAAGTAAACTTTTGTGAGTTTGTCACTTTCAAACTCAGAGTTTGAATCCAGACGATGTGCCTGACTCATCTGGTATCGCTTCTGTCTACATTTGGGTTAGCTAAATCAAGAACAGTGTGAAGACAATTTGGCATGTTGAATGTCTCAGGAGGTGAGGACCCATGCTCCAGCTTGGAATCAATGTCATTGCTTTGTTGCAATTTTGCTGTTGTCTTTTCTTTTCCCAACTGTGATTGCTACTAGCTCGTTTACTGGTTTGCCTTGATCAGCAGTGGTGGGATTGACAGATTTTTTTCTAATATGTAAATAGGTCTTTGATGGAGACCAATCCTCTCTGCAGACCCATGAAATCTCAGTGTAGAGAACATTATCTCACCTTAAGCTTTGCCATAAATAGAAGGCTGCATATTTAGTGCTTTTCATCAGAAGATTTCAAAACATTTTACAAGAGAAGATAAGTGTATTTATAGCGCAAGTGTATTTATAGTCAGGAAAGACATCAGATTCTGAGACATCAAAAACAGATGTAAATGTAAAGTCTTTTTAGAGAGCTGTTGGGAAAACTTGTCTTGCTTTCTAAGCCAGTGATGTCCAGCTCTCTATGTGATTTTCTAAACCAAGAGTTCTTTGCCTCTTTCCTGCAGCTGACAGCTCACTAGAGCTGTTAGTCTTATTCTCTTTTGTGCTTTGTTTATGCTGAATTTTCAGCTGGTTGAGCAGCAATGGACAATTGTGGCCTCTCCAATAATGTGAATAGTCCCAATGGCTTGTGTAGATTAAAAGGTTCTGTATAGGGCATGAAATGCTCTAATGACATGCCCTTCAGTTCAACAGGCTATGGGAGAATCTGGAGAGCCTGAATCTGGACTTGGAGATACAAGGGAAATATTAAAAGTGGGCTAAAATTTTTGCGCTCCTTAATTTTGGACCTCCAGTTTGGGAGTCTTTAAAAACCACAGTCAGAGTCTAGCATGGCCAGTCTTCTGAAAAACGAGGTCACTCCAAAATGTCTTTAGTCAACAGTTTTTCACCTTCCTGCACTGCACCTCCCCTCCTAATACTTACTAGTAGGAAATTTTGCAAATAATGGCAAATACCAACTTTGGCTTTTGAACCTCTTTGTTCTATTTGGACAACCTTACTTTGCAATGGCATTATTAAATAAAAAAAAACAAAACACCAACAAGCAGCAAAAAAAACCCTTAGTCACTTCAGAAAGAAATAATACAGGGAAGACTGTTTATGCAATCTCATACATGAAAATAATAAATTAAAATACTTAAAAGCATGGTCATCATGGTTTTTAAATTAAAGCTTTTATCTCAAAACATCTTAAGGCAGAGGAGTGATTTCAGGTAATATTTTTCACTGTCTATGCTGCTGACTTACATAATTTGGATGCTAATCAGAACAGAATGTGTCAATATACTTCTAGAGAGTCTATTTTGAACATTTTCTTTGCAACTAGGCAGCTGGAATATTCGTTAAAAAGTTTTAATTTCTATTCATTTCTTTCTGTTCTGTTAGCTTCTCTACTACTGTGATGATTGTAGCTGTGAGGCATAAGTATTACCTGAACTTTCTATGACCTAATCAAGCTCAGGTAAAGATAAAAACCAGGCCTAATTTCTCTTTCTTTGTGCTCTTAGAATTCAAATGATATTTTCAAGGTAAAGGGATCATAATCTCTTTTCTGCTAGGTATACTTTTCTCTCTCATTTGGGTTGTGAATGTATTGTGAAAACCGAGCAGAATCAGATTCATGTTAAGGACATGTGCTTGGTCTTTACTTTCTAATCAGATAACACCTATTTGTGTATAGCATTTAGAAATCTGAGTCATGGTTCATGGCTCTATTGTATCATTGTATCCAAAGACAAAGAATGAAGACAAGTCTGTGGCACAGAGGATGGTTTCACTTTTTATTGGATTCAAGGTGACAGAAAATATAGCTGACACTTTAAACTCACTAGATTTGCTAGATTATTATTGGCAGTAGTTATGAAATAGCAGAGCTTTCATCACCTCTCTGTAATTCTCCTTGTGAGGAACATTGGTTTTCTGGCCGTGATCACAGTAATATATCTGTTAAGGTAGTGATTATCAATGATTAGATAATTAGGTATTGGAATCAAAGATTGTTCTCTTTTTTTTTTTTGCCAAGGAAAATATGAGACAAAGACAAGAGAACTGTCAATATTAGCTCAAGATTTCCTTCATCCCAACCACCCAAAAAATTTGAGGGAAGACCTTTCAGGGGAGGCCCGCCCTGTATTAGGCCTGTCAAATTTCATGCTAAGTCTCTGAGACACACAGCTGTGCACGTGCAAACTACCACCTCACCCCCTTGGTACAGCTGGGAGGAGGCACATTTATTTTGGGTGTGAAGCTGGGGCAGGTCCTGCAGCTCCAGGTGGTTGCCTGGTGGGAGCGCTGGTTGGGTACCAGAGTGGGGGGGACCACGGACCAGAGTGGTGCTCTGGTGCCTATCCAGAGACTCTAGTGGACAAAATAGGATGTTATACAATAAATTTAAATGATAAGCAACATAACCGCTTTGAAGAAGATGAAGATATTAATCCCAGCTGTATCCAGGGGGGTGAAAAAATGGCTTCTTTGCTTTCCTTTGGCTCTACTCTCATGCTTCTTCTCAAGAAGGAATCTATCAGCTGCTACCCAGCCAAAGTCTTATTTTAGTTTTAAAGGTTTGATCTAATTTGGATAAAGCTCACTCATTAAAATGTTTTTAATTTTATTAATCTTGTGATCATCCTTAGTAGAACCTTTTTTATTATTTTATTATTTGAAGGAAGTTTCAAGGAAGGACTTCAAAAGGACATGTGGGCTTCACCTAAGTCAGAATTTGGGTTGAGAACAACCTGCCTGTGACATTCTGTATCAGTGGCAAATATAACCTCCCCTACTTTTGTTTCCATAAAATTAAAACTTCAAAGTACTTTTCTTACATTACTAAATCTTTATCCCTTTGCGTAGGCTGTATGTTATGATTACTTCATTTTAGAAACAGATGAACTAGCAACCTAAGTACTCTCATGGATTTTTAACCCCAAGGGGAATCTTTACAGCATTTATCTTCAGTTACCTTAGGTGCCATTCAAAAGCTGAAAGTCAGGATTTTTAATAGAATTTTGTTATTTTGTGAAGAGAGGTAGGCACCTTTGGTGCTGACAGTGAAATTTCAGAATACTGAAATTTGTTATCTGAAGTACAGAACGTAGATATTACCAAGTATTTAAATAATTTGTAAAATGTTATTTATAGAAAGTTTTTCCTAAGGTCACCCGAGGAGCCTGTGGTATTGTACAAAAAAAAAAAAGCCTATCTCCCAAGTCCCATGATTGCACTTTAACATCTGGACAATTCATCTTCTGTGATATTTTTCAAGAAGAGTAATAATAGTAGTGTATTGCACTTGGTGCTTTTTCTTTTCTCTGTCAAAAAATTCATCATTATTCAGCTTTCTAGCACTTCCATGCTGTTGAGGGTAAAGCTCACCAGTTTACAGCAGACAGAGGGCTGTTTTCTAATCCACTTTCCCACTGCATTAGGTTATCTCAAGGCAAAGAGGAAACTATTTTCCTTAATGAGCACAAAGGGTTGCAATTTAGTAATACCAGGCTGTTTGTCCTGTGCTTATGCTATATTTCAGTGACTCAGAAGAGCCCTTTTCTTTACCCCTTGGACTTATTTATTATGCTGGAAGATGTATTATTAAGAGAAAATTAGTTTATGTTAGTTATAAAGTTAGTTATGTTATTAGAGACATGTTTGTCTAAGAGAAACACATACCCTTGAAAGCTTTTGGAAAGCTATTATTCTCTTCATATTCACTCCAGGTTAGAAGTGTAGGACTCTGGTCTGAGGCAGAGGACTCCACCTGAATTGAGGGCTGCACCTGAACCAAGGGCTGAATTGACTGTTCTTTCCTCAGACACATACAAGCTCATGCATGAGATCTTGGGCACATATAGAGATTCAAGTCAAAAGTATCCATATGAAGAAGTAGCTAATAAATGAACAAAATTTGGAAGTCAGTGGGGCTCTGCAATCCAGCCTGTGGACTGTACTCTGTTTCCCTGGACTATGACCTGTGTTTTCAGTATGTTCTCTTGTGCCACATTGTCCTTGTTTTGCCTGGGGTAGATTAATTTTCTTCCTAGTAGCTGGTACAGTGCTGTGGTTTGGATTTTGTATGAGAATAATGCTGATAACACACTGATGTTTTAGTTGTTGCTAAGCAGTGCTTACACTAAATCAAGGACCTTTTAGTTTCCCATGTTCTGCCAGCAAGCAGGTGGACAAGAAGCTGGGAACAAGCTTGGCCAGGACAGCTGACCCAAACTGGCCAGAGGGTTATGGAACATCATGCTTAGTGTGTATGAACTGGGGGGAATTGGCTGGGAGGGGCTGGAATGAGCTGGGCGTGAGTTGGCAGCTGGTGAGTGATTGTACTGTGCATCACTTGTCTTTCTTGGGTTTTATTCCTCTCTCTCTTTTCACTACAATTATTATTATTGCTATATTTTATTTTATTTCAATTATTGAACTGTTCTTATCTTAAACCATGAGTTTTCCCTTTTCTCCAGTTCTCCTCCCCATCCCATTGAGTGGATGGAATGAGCAGCTGTACTATGTTCTGTGTTACTGGCTGGGGTTAAACCGTAAACCACAACTGTATTTGGGTTGGTGTTTGAATGGATTGAGCTGATGGGACTTGAGGGACATCAAGTGCTTTCTCATAACCTCATCCTGCAGAACTTGGTAAGATGTCACTTTATCTAGTGCCTGTCCAGACAGTGCTGCAGCCTCCTGGAGAGGGCAGGATAGACAGCTCTTTCTGGAACTTTTTGGTGCTGCAGGCATGGTGGGGTCTGTGCCCACCAAGAGCGAGTGTGACCAACGTGCTACTCCTTGACAGCCCACTGAGGCTGTGTCTACATCTTCCTTGTCCCAGACACAGCTGTAGGAGGGTTCCCCACACAAACCTGCCCAGAGCCCAGTGCCCAGCACGTCTCCCACCTTGCTTTGAACTTTCAGGACTGAAAAGTTGCTACTTGAAAGTTCAAAGTTCAAAGTTGCTACTTTTCAGTCTCTGCAGAGCTGCACTCAAAGCTTTGAGCAACAGCATAGGATATATGAATGCAAAGATGAAAGGGACAGAGAGGTTGTGATTCACACACTAAGACCAGTCCCTTGTTTTCTTGCACAGGCTAAGATCTGGGAGATTTCCAAGGAAGAGCTGGACTTTGAGGCTTTTCTGAGGAGATTCTAATGCAATTCAAATTATTTTCTAGTAAGTCCATTGCAAATACCTGTTTGGTTAAAATGCTGGAATTCTGCCTACACACTCCTCTGCTGAATAAATCCCTGAATAGTCTGCTCCAAACAGGCAACTAATCTTTGGATAATTCAGCTGTATGAGTGTGCTAAACTAATTCCCAATTATTCTCATTAGGTTCCTGTGCTCTCCTGCCCACTTCATCTGGGCTGGAATCCAGCTGATGAGGGCTCAGCAAGACTGAAGGTGGAATCCAGGTCTGATGACAATTGCTAAAAACTCATTTATTTTCCAGACAGTAGTATTTATTTAATTTGCATTTTAATAGACTGTTATTTCAAATAATAATCAACCTCCCAGATACCTTCAGGTGTCTCCCATTCCATGCACAAAATATTAAGAAAAATATTTGCTGTCATTTGATCTTGGATTTGAATCAGTGTTTAGCAAAGTAGTTAAGCTTGTGCTTAAATTTCTGCATGTTCATAATTTAATTTTGCATTAAAAATTGAATATTAGTTGAGTATGATTCTGTTAATAATTTTTTTCAGATATAAGTAATATCATCCTTCTCAGTCTTCCTTCAACTTATTAATTCAGCAAACTGACTAACAGTATTAATAATTTGTATAGGGATGACTGAACTTTTCCCCGATCTGTGGTCTTTGTGAAAACATAATCTTTCAACTGAAATATTTTTTAAGATAAAGAGGTTTTATTAAAAAAATTATATTTTTTTTCAGTATATTAAATTATAATTTTAAAAACTTATATTTGTTTTCTATGAAAACCAAATATTTTTGGAAAACTTCTCACCCCTATAATGTTATAACTGTAAGAAAATTTCCTTATAAATAAAGATTTATATTTTCCCATGGCCTGAATAAAGCTAGTGATAAAATCCTATTTTACAACACTACAAACCTTCTAATTCCAATCATGTATTTTCTCTAGGAGACAAGAAGTGAGCAAAAGAGTACAGTTGTCCCTACACCCCAGATGAGAACTGAGGGAGACAATTATAAAACAAGCTGTTCAGGATGTCTGGAAAAAAAGAGTAACAAAAGCAAGCAACTGAGTTATTTCTCAAGCCTCTTTTTTTCCACCAGGGAACTTGTTAATCTCTCCAGCATTAACCTTAAATTTCTCTGTCATATTTAAATTTGTGTTTGTTTTGTCAGCTTCTGGATCCAAGTAAGCAGGATTAATTGCACTTGGGAAGGTTTTGTTGAGTGATTTTTTTTGAATATGAGGAGCAAAAAAAAGTGCTGCTGAACGATGCGCAGTAAGACTCTAACCAAGTTAAGAGAATTAGGAACGTCTATTTTTTTCCTCTGGGAACAGACTTCTATGGTCTGCCACCTGCTTGAGCCTGGCAGAACAGCTGAGGTTCATCAGGCAGCCACAGAGTAGTGTGACTGGCAGCTCACTGGGTTGCATGGGATTTATCAGCAGGAAATCAATTGTAAACAGTATAAACTATACAGAATACCAGGGCTGGAGGAGATGGAAAATAGGAGGTTCTTATATTACCAGTGTGGAGCAGTACAAACCTCTGAGGAGGTAAAAGAAATGGAAATAATCCGACTATCTAGTTTGTGCAGGTGGTATTGCAGGGGAAAAAAAAAAGATAAACCATAAAATTGACTTTGACCCTTGACAGAAAATTCTTAACAATAAAAGACATGAACATGGAAATTTTTCTTTCACATATGTAAAATACTAACAAACTTTGTACAGATTCCCTGGTTCCTATATATTATTCAGCAGAAAAATCATAATCAGCTGTTGCTGGATTCTTTACAGGAAAGAATGTCTTTGTAATATTAACATTGCTATAATAAGACTCATCATATGTAGCCTTCCAATTTGAATTTGGCAGGCCAGAGCAGCTGCTTTTTCACTGAAAAATAGAAAGGTCATTTAAATCTTTTTTTTTCCAGTGCAAACTGGAAATAGGAATATTTTCATTAAAGGGTACATTCTATTAAAAATGGTTTAAAAATTAACCTATTCCTCTCCATTATTTTTGTTTTCACTGCTACCGTTTTAGTAAATAAACCAGAGGCAGTTCACTCCCTCAGCCAAGTATTATTTCCCTGGGAAAGAAACAAAATCAAATAGACACCCTTATAAAATTAGAGCTACCTACAAGCCCAGGTCCATGTGTGTTCAAGGAGGGATGAGGAAATGAATATTCCCTGCTGAACTCAGTGGAACTGCTCATCTGCACAAACCTTGCAGTAAAGTACCATGTTCTTCTGAAACAGTGTCTGAAAATATCTAGTAGTTATTTGCCTTTCACTGACCTTAATTTTAGAAATTTTCTCTTCATATCTTAATTTGAATATAAATTGCAAATTATTCACATCTTTTTCACAGAAAATGTCTAAAGCAGATCTATTGTCTGTCTATTTATTGCTTCCTTTTCTTATCACTGTAAAGATATTATTAGCATAACTGAGAATTACCCCAAAAAACATTGTGATTTAAGTGAGTGTGTAGAATACGTTTCATAGCGAGCTATGGCTATAATAAAAATGATTCTCTGTTGTTAAAGTTGATTCTGCCTTTTAATGTTTCCTCATAATCTGATGCTTTAAAATTGTCTGTCTTTGGAACTTGCAGCAGCTTTGCTTATCTAACTAAGTTTTCTTCTCTGAATTTTGGTGAGCAGTCCTATGTTATTTCTATAGGCCTGCCTATAAAAGACTTTTTGTAACAGAATCTCTCTAAGATCAACAAATGTAATGTTGGGAATTCTTCAAAAATTCATCTAAACTGAAACAAAAGTGAAAAATATTGAACTTTATTTGTGTCAACCTTTATTGACTTGTCAATATATGAGTTTATTGAATACATTGACTTTCAGGAATAATATCAGTTGCAGTTTAACTAGGATTAATAACCACACTCTTATTCTAGGGGTATAAAAGCTCATGAGAAGACTCAGTATAAGTCAACATCCAGCAAACATTTGAAGGTTATAAAGGGATAATCATAAAGACGATGATTATGTCTACAGCATTGAAAATAAATAAAGGATGATCACATTTCATAGAAACGGAAATGTGTGAGTCTACCGAGGGTGTTTGCTAAAGACATGATGTTAGGGTTATAAGGAGGTGAGTATAGTCTATGTGCTGGTTTAAATCCTTTTTTTTCCTAATGTTACTTTTTTTCCCCGACATGAACAGTTCTCAGGTCACTGTTAAAACATTTTGCTGAGAAAAAGAAACTCATAGCCCTTGTGACTCACACAGTGAGAACACCTAGACTACAAGCATCATAAGAAAGCAGGTTTGCAGGATTTGTTCATCATAAAGAATGGAAAGCCAGAATGTGCATTTAGATTTGTAAATTGTAAATTTGTGATGCTCTGGTTCAGAGGTCCTGCAAAACTGAGTGTGCCACATCAATGACCAGTGACACTCCTGACAACTTTCCTTCCTATCACAGGTATGTGTCGTACTTTAGGCATTTGCAGGAGAGAGAGGCTAAATGAGTATTGTTGTGCAAATTTGGTTTATTAGAGATAGTTATCATGTTTTGTATAATTTTCTATATTAATATTGTGTATCCAATGACTTATCTAGCTGTAATTTAAAAGTTCCTAAATAATAAAAAAACAAGGTAATACAAACCACATATAAAATTAATTAAAACTATGTTAGGTTAGTGATGCTGGGTAATGAGAGTAATAAAATTCATAGTCATATTCCAGTCCTTGAAGGTGATTAGCAGTTGTAAGGACCTAAGTACTGTCACTGTTGCAAGGGTCCCGAAGGAGCAAAGCATCTCACAGGGGGATATCTGGTGCAGGAAGACTCCAGAGGTCTGTGACTTGCTGTGCTTCCTTAGCAAAGGCTGTTGCCTGCACTGTGAATCTCCCTATATTTATGAGTTTGCCTTAGCATTCTTTTAACCTAGTTTTTTGTTCTCTGATGAAGGAGATTATGTGTAATGCAATGCTACTGAGCTAAGCTCAGGAGACCAGAGGCTTTAACAAAGGAGCAGATCATGCAAAACACATTAACTTTGTCAGCGTCATCTGATGGGAGCTGTTGGTGTCTTGTGAGACACCACACCACTTGTGAGATTTGGACAGTAACTAAGAGAAGTGCAGGTTTTGTCCATATTCAGTGACTGTGAATGCATAGTGGAATGGGGATGAATAAGTCAAGGCCTGTTTCCCTCTCCTTAGAACATGTGATGTGTATCAGGGGTTGTAGATTGACGAACATATTTGGCAGCAGTGCTGACAGAGTCACCACCTACCTTTCACTCCCTGTTGCTTATTGTTGTCTCTGCAATTGCCCACTGTGCCACTGTGGGGCAAATAAGTGACGTGACCAAGGGGAAATCTCTTTTCTGTAAAGAAAATACAGTGCTTTTTTGAGTTGGATAAGTTCCAGTAAAGGTTACCATAGAAATTCTTGTAGGATAATGCAGAAGAAAATGGGCACATGTGAGGGTAAAGTACGGTTTCATGCAGGCAGGAACAGTGTGTAAGGGAATATGGTGACTATGTGAGTGTAACATAATTACAAATGAGGGAATCCTATAAATCCAATATCATTGTTTATGGAGGAATTCACTTCCCAATACAGCTAAATATTTTAAGGACTGTGTGTTCTTTGAAAAGGTTACCTAGGTACCCACTCCAGAGTCCCCAGAGTTAATGTGGGTATGGATGAAAGCAGATGAAAGCACTCGAAGAGGGAGAGAGTAAGAACATACAATCTGTATCAAATTGAAGCTCCATTTTTTCTTCTGCACTCAGTGAGAGATACATAGGAAAATACTGTAAGGATACAGAAGGTACATACACTGATCCTTCCACTTGTACAACTTTTAATCTCTCGATATTTTGCTCATTTATGGACATTCTGACCAAAAAATTTCATCTGTATATCATATTTAATAGCTCTTCTTTTACTTTACTATGGCACTTCCTCTTTGAAACCACGTCCAAACGTAATCTGTGTCTTGTTTGTTTTAATTCTGTGTGATTGTTTCATTAGATGTCTTCTAGTTCCTGTTGTATGAGAAATAAAGAATAGCTATTCCTCTGCTCAGCAGCTCTATTCCATTAATGCTTTTGTAGCTCTTTATTGCATTTCTCTCACAATCGCTTTTACCTAGGACAGTGGCTCCTAATTTTGTTGTGTAACTTCCATATGGATACTGCCCAGTGTCTCTAATCATGATCATTCTTCTCTAAATTGCTTTTAATTCTGTAATATATTTATTGAGATGGGATGACCAGAATTCCTCTTAATATTCTTGCAAGTTAAGGTACCCCATAGCTTTAATAGAGACATCATTGTGACGATGTCTCTATTAATTTCCCCATAATCACTAATAGTCATCTGCTTTGATGCCTAAGCACTGAAAAGATACTTTCATAGCACTTTCCCCTGTGAATTCAAGGTCCTTTTTGGAGTTAATTTAGCACTTATCCATTTCTATTTATTCTTACGTTTATTTTTTTGACTGCATTGATTTGCATATATTAATATTGCATGTCATCTCCTATTTTAGTAGCCAGTCACATACTCTTGTGAGGTCCTTCTGCAACATCTCACAAAGAAATTTTTACTATTTACTTCCTTTCCATATCATTCATGGGTAGCTTGAACAGCCTAAACCCTTTGGGACTCTGCTGAGGACTATCTGCTTATCCTTACCCTTTGCTTCTAACCTTATGCACAGTTATTAATTCACAGTGGGACCTGGTCTTGTAGTCCATGGCAGCTTCTTCTCCTGACAAGCTTTTGTTTTTCATGTTAAAAGTATTGGGAAATTCACGTGCCCCATTGTACCTTCTGACCAGTGATCCATGTCATTGTTCATGACTGGTAAACTGGGAAGCACTACTGAAGCACGACATCCATCTGTCATTTGGATTCATTCTCATTTTATCACTTTTGTTCACATGTCTATTAACTATTCTTCATGTAATTTCAAGTAATTTGCTCTATATCCCAGTCCAGTTTACGGGCATGTAGCTCTTTGAATCCCAATGGCTTTCTTTCTAAAATTTAGGTCCCATTTTCTGCCTTTTACTCCTTTGGTACTATGGCTGATTTAAACATTGGCAACATACTACATATTTTACATTTTATTTCATTTAAAGCTGTTGCATGAGTAGCATCTGGTCCCACACATTTGTTACTATTTATTTTACCACCTCTTTCAAAACCTTTTCAACTAACATTTGAATTTGAAACAGTTACTCTGACTCATTCCCTCTACAAAAAGGTGCAGGTGTGAGTTCAGGCCTTAAATATGTTATTTCTTTTTATATCTCTTTTCCGCATTAAAAGTAAATTATAAATCAATCACTTATCTGAGCATTCTCAAGAGATTCTATATTTGAGCCCGAGCATTTTTGTCATGTTTTTCCAGGGAGCAGGCATTCAAGAAGATAGCTATGTATAGCCATCTTTTCTGAATCCATTTTAATTAATTGAGTGTCCTGCTGTTTGTTGTTTTTTTTTTTTTTTCCCTGCTGTTCCATCATCTTCCTTCTTTGAAGGAGTTTCTTTTAGGTGAAATATCTTCTCCAGTCTAAGGAATTGTACCAGGCAATATCTGAGGGTTTGACTTTCCTCAGTGCCTCTCATGTGCTTTCTTGAGTACTATCAGTATTGTCAAAGCTGCAGCCTAACAGTGGCCAAAATCCTTTCTTCCAATATTATTTTTCCAAATTGGATTTCAAAAGCTTCCTGTGCTTTTTAGCTCCTAGTAACCCTAATAGAAACTTGAAACCAGAGACCTCAAGTCTGCCTCAACAACACTAAACACTCAGAAGAATCAGGGCAAGGTCTTTGGAAGTGCTCAACCAAAGTGAGAGAACTATGTGAGAAAACCCAACACTTCAAAACTTAAAGAAGAGGGAAAAGAGGTCAGGAGAGAGCTTTTAAATACATACTGGAGAGGGAAAGGTGTTCAGAAGCTGTAGAATAGCTAAGCAGCTCAACTCTACAAGACAGTTGTTGGTCTCAGGTCAGTTACAGAGATCAAATCTTTGGCTTAATACTCTGATTTATCAGGATTAGGGTTATGACTGACTACATTCTGGGAATCCTTTTATGAGGTATTTAATTTCAGTAATTTCTTCCAAAGAAACCACCTCCAGGTTGAAAAATCCATCCAGAAGGTCTTCTAGTGAAGAAAACTTCCCTAGGATGTGAACAATAGTTGCAGCACTTGCAAAATAAAGCTTCGTCAGTCCTTGCAGTCCTTGGGATTTTCATGTTCTCAGCTGTGCTGTGTTCAAGGAGGCTCATCCAGGGACACCCAGTCCTTTGCAGATGCATCTTTCCTGTGAGTTTGTTTTGCTACCCTTAAGTAACATTCTCCTATCTCTGTAACAGTTCCCTGTTGTTTGTCATCGTGTCCTCTGATCCTGAAGAGGCACCAGGCTGGTGGAGCTGGTCCAATGAATTTCTGTTGTTTAGGGGAGCTTTCAGTTGTGATCACAGTTGGAGTAAATGATTCATTTCAGCAGCGTTTTTTTGCACACTGGTGTTCTGAGCGTGACTGAAGAGAGCAAAATGCAGTACTCAGCTAGAAATGGAAAATAGTCAGATGCCCCTCATGAATTTTAAACTGCTTTTATTTCTAGCATCAGTAGCAGTCAGAGGAAACCTGGTTATAAAACTGAATAATTCCTACTAGATCTAGGATGAGAAACTAAAAGCCTTCTCTCCTCAGAAGCCCGTTTGACAGGGGCATGTTTGATGTTTCAGAAGTCTGGAAAACCTTTCAGGCTTGAAGCTCCTTCTGCAGACACCTTTCACCTGAAAATATCTTTAATATGGGAAGTAAGAAGGGGAGAGAAAAATTAAAGAACAGTGAACCCATGCTGAAGGACTAAAACAACTGAATTTGAATGCCTATTCCAGATTAATACAATCTTTTCCCCAAAACAGTCACATTAATTCTCACTGAGCTGGTCACTGCATGGGATAATGTGGTAGAAGATGATTATGTGCTGTGAAGAATTTGGGAATGTGAAATTTTCTGTTTGGTTTCTGTTTTGTTTGAGTTTCATTTTTAAATGAAAGCTGTGTTAATATTAATGCTTTCTTTGGCTTGTTTATTTTGGGTACTGTGGAGTCCTTCCCAAATCTCTTGACAGATGCATCTTTTCTGCAGCGTGAACAAAGTTTATTGCTAGTACAATATTAGCTTTTCTAATCAGAAACTGACGTTATTACCTAATAGTTATTGCTCTACATTACTAGCCAGATGTTGGAAATAATGGGATGATAAAGCTGCTATTAATTTGAACAGGTTGACAATTTCAGGCTTTTGAAGCACAAGATCAGGAGACCCAAAAAGGAACAGAAAAATAATTTGAGTAGCGAAGGTAATCAAAAGCTTGTAAACTCTAGAAATAACATCCATGTTCAGTACCCTTCCTCAGACTGTTTGCTGTGCAGTCACACAGTGTGTGCTCCAGTCCAGAGACCAGAGACTGACCAGACCTCAGGCAAACAAAAAGACATATATTTAATTACAGAGTTAATAGTGTTTGAACAGCTATCCGTTCCAATGATTTTTTAATCATATTTTTTAAAAGATGAAATATCCCCCCCAAGTACATTTGTGAGACCAGCCCTGGAGTATCTTGCAGCCTGCTGAATGCTCCAAGCCAAAGAAGGGCAACAAAGCTGGTGAAGTGTCGGGAGAACAAGTCTTGTGAGGAATGGCTGAGGGAGCTGGGGGTGGTCAGCCTGGAGGAAAAAAAAAAAACAAAATATTTTGCCTTTTTAATCTTTCCAGAATCTGAGTAATGTTATTGCAAAAGAAAAAAATTGGTTAGAGGCATGCTGGATTTTTAAAATTATTAATCTCGGAAGCTGAGAAGTGGCCTCGAACATCTATACAGTGTTTATTTGTTGGCAGGCTGGATACCTGGAGGAGGTCACAGAACAATTACATTATTAAGAAGCATTTCCAAAGGGGGATCATTTAAAAATATTCCTTTTGAGAAAGTTGGTATATCTTTATCACAAATAGTTTGGTGCTAATAAATTGTGCCAGTGTTTTGTGTTAAATGAAGTGAAAAAAGATAATTAGAATTAAAATTGTGAAATTGCAGTCAGAGCCTAAATAAAAGCCTCTAGCCTTCATTCATAAGGAATGGTTAACAATGCCTTTGTAATGTAGAATTACTTACTGTAAGTTTTACATTTCATGAATTGAATTATTCAGAAGATACTCAAAGCAGGACTGAAAAGCAGCACTGTGTTCACTGACATGGGGTCAGCAACTACAGTACAGTTATTTTCATGTTGCACTGTACTCATGTAAAGTGGACAGAGTTGAATTTCATACGCCAGCATGGATCAGGTTTTCATGGATGAACTGAAGAAGGAGGATTGCATTGCTCTTAACACACGTGTATCTGAGTTCAAATTCTATTCGAAATGTGCCTCATATACCTGTTTCTTTCCTCTAAAGAAATTAAATCATGATATGTTCCATGGAAAGTGCTATGATGGAACATGTCTACACAAAAACTTAAAAAAGCACTGAAAGAGGGTATAATTTGCCTCTTGCTATAAAGCACAGACTACTTCATCTTAAGAAGGAGAAATATTCAAGAGTGCAACTAATGGTATGTGGGTGTTTTGAAATTCTCTTTACTACACAACATTTTTATATGAAGGAGATATCTTTCCTTCAGTGGCTGAAATGCCTGGTACATGACAGGCCCTGGTGCTGAGTTTTTAAATCTGCTCTTACAATAAACTTACAGAGGACAAGCAGTCAGACAGCTTCTCACTTCCAGGTTCTTTGCTTAGCAAACAAACAGCAGCACACACTTTTGCTATTTAAACAAGACAGCTTCATTTCAAATGCATGTATAACTCCCATTGAAGTCAAGGAGAGCAGGACATGTCTGAAACACAGGGTTTTTCTTTTACTTTCCTTTGGCCTTCTGATCAACACAGCAGAAGGAACAGCATCTTGTTTGGGAAATTCAGTGTTTCAAAGCATTTCAAAGGGAATAGTGAATAATAAACAAAGAGACAGGATTGAGAAAAGGAGATATGAGAGAAAGAAAAGAAAGATAATAAAAAATACCCCTGCTACAGTAGTATTGAGGAGTGGATAATGAAGGGTGCTGCTGACATCCTACCATAAGGTACTCTTCTCCTGGTAATACAATACACAGAGGATGCTGCTCTGTCCAGCACTGTGCTTGAAGCATGGGAAACATTCTGCTTCTCCCTCTTAGAAGGCCAAGGTCTTTTGAAATTTCTCCTCTTCACTGGCTCTTCCAACATATTTTGATTGGTTTGAAAGTCTTCCAGGTGAGGCATAGAAAAATGCAGAATAGTAATAAGAAGGACCTCACGTGATCCAGCTCCATTTTTCAAGGTAGGAGAATCATATTCATATAATTGGTGATGATTTTCTGATTTGTTTTTGATGACTTCCACAGCAATCTAGTCAAGGATTTCTTGACTAGTCTTTCTAATGGCAATTTCCTTGATATTTAATCTACACGTTGGTGCAGTTTCAAGTCTATTGCTCCTTATTCCCTCCTTATTCCACAGGCTATGGGTATGAAAAATAGATTATTTTTATCATCATCCTTTCATCTTGTTGGAGATTTCTTGAAAGAAACCCTGTTTCTGGTTTCTTTAAGCTAAGCAATCCCAATTCTCTCAGATAATTCACATCTGTTGAACATTCTTCATATATTTTTTGACACAATGATCCTAAAACATGACATTCCAGGTGAATCTATACCAGCATTGTGTGGGAGAACTACTAATATGATTTTCTGGTTACAATCCATCTCATATTAAAATTTCTGGGGGTTTGTAACAGCTTGGCTTTGGTGATATATGATCAGTTTGTCTCAGCCTTCAGCACTTTTAAAAGATACTCCAATATTAGCATCCTAAACATTTGAAAACAGATCTCAATTATTAAAAATATTATGAAATAATAATCCAAGCAACTTTTGGCATAAATACATGCTTTTTTTTCTATTTCAGTGTTGGATTCCTTAAAGTTCAGCTTTTTGAACATCTCATTTCCAGAATTACAGAAACTATTATTTTGTAAATGTCTGCTGAAATTATCAAAGATTATCACCATTCTCAGAAGATGAGGGTTTCTAGGAGAGCACATAAAAAACCCCTTATAACTGGCAACAGAATTGTGAAATTTGATAGCACAAGGCTCCAGGAGACCACCACCGAGAACAGATTGCTAAAATCACCTTGGAGAGGTTTTACAAAACATTAAATTACTGAAAATTGATCATGATTTTATCTTGGGATCCCAAAATTGAGTTTTCAATTCCCAGTTTTTTCCGCCGTGACCTTGGTTGTGAGGTTGAATTTCTGCAACTGCTTCCCTTAGCTGGATCTAAAAGAGTCCATAGCTAAATAGACAGTCCCTTACTGTGAATTTATAGTGTACCATGATATTGACCCCAATCTTATATTGCAATGTTGAAAACCGAAGGGAAATACCTGGATATTGAAAACTGTTGATCACAGCCTCTGTTCATTATCAGAGGAATAATAAAAAATGGGCTAGAGACTGAGAAGGAAAATACACAATTCGAGGTGAGAGTAACACTGATGGGAAAACTTAGGGAATTAATTTGAAATACTTTGATAGAAGGAGGTACAAAGGTGAAAGTGGAAAAGAATACATCTCGTTCATTACCCAGCAGAAACGTCACCAAAAAGGCCACCCAAATCACAGGTCTTTGAACTGTAGTTCCTACAGTTCTGGGCCAGGAGCATGTGTCTAGATTTTAGCAAAGACATTTTGTTTGGATGAGGAGCTGTACAATCAGTCTTTTACTGCGGGACTGAGTGTTTTACTCAACCAGCCCTTCTAATTGCAGGGAAATCTCATCCCAGACAAGGTCTACTGAACAGGGAGGAAACAAAAATAAAAGAGAGGGAAAGGAAAGCTTTAAAAACAGAAAACAAGGTGCATCAGCATATTTCTACTGCAAATAATTCAGAAGAATAGAGGTATATCTCTGCATATTAAAAGCAGAAAACAGATAAGAGCACAGGTATTGATCTGCATGACAGGTAAAACACGTTATCTTCCTCACAGGTGAAGAGCACCAGAAATCAGGTGGAACCAGGGCAGTCTCAGCCTGACACCAGGAGCACAGGTGGGGGGACTTCACCATGAGCCTCCACCCCATGGCTCTGGTTCTGGCACATATTGGCTCTCAGCCTGGTTTTGCTAGTTCTCTCTAGTTGCCTGTAGGGCCTGGGAATTTGTGTGTCCTGATGTCCTCTGCCTTTGAGGGAGAGTACTTGAGTTAAAGTACTCACTTGAGTTAAAGTTGGTAATCTGGTCTTGCTGTCAACCAGAATGAGTCAGCAGCAGTTTTATGTAGTGTCCTAGCACCAGACAACTTTGTACTGTTATAAGTGATTTTTCCTGAAATAAAGCTAAACTTATAATATTCTGAGCTTCACAATATATGCTGATTATTAACTTACAGTATTTTCCCACTGTAAACTACTTTGTAAAAAATATCAGTCTTACATATTAGATTACAATCAAAAAAACTGATCTTTTCTATGTGTGTGAAAATGAAATGATTGCTCTCTTCTTACTAGTTCCTGTTTAGCAGCTAAAAAGCTTAAATGAGGGGTAATTGTGAAATTTATGTATGCTTTCTGAGGGGTACTATAGACCTTATTGATGGCACTGTTTTCACTTGATGACAGGAATACTGACAGATACATCTCTATTTCTGATCTTAAACAGAACATTTACAATATATGAAAGAATTAATTTAGTAGAAAAGAAAAATAAATCACTGGACAAAGGCTGGGTGTACTGGAAAGAAAAGTTAAAAACTTAGAAAACAAACGAATATAAAATGTTTGGTCCAAATGATTAACTAACATTTTGCTTGCTTTGGAGGAGTGGTTTGAATCTAGTCTTGAGGCTTGAAGAAAGCAGCATATGAATTTTAAATGAAATGTTAGTGATTTGGGGTGTGTGTGTGTGGGAGTCTTGGCTCAAAATATACTTAATGTTTTCTGTAATGGGTATGGGTGCCCACATTGTAAATACCTCTGTTAAAATTATATGTCACATGGGACAATTAAATTTATGGATTAGTGCATTTTGATTTTCAGACCCATGCCAGCGTCACCACTGTGCCTTAAGATCCTTGATGTTCTCTGTTGCATTGGGTCTCAGTGTAGAATGTATTCATTATTGCTTCTGCAATGTAATTTACACTCACTAATTTGCTACCGATCGACCTTTTAAGACACCAGAAGATAAATAACAGGCTCAGTGAATCCCTGGAGCATCTTCATAGAGGTTCAGCAAAATAGCCCTGATGATCCATACTTTTATAAGCCATGGATTTGCATAGCATTAGGATGATGCTGATGTCCAGTAAATGATGAGCACTAAAGTTATCTAATAATCAAACAGCACAGAGGATCACCTTTTCCCATGCACCCACATCATCTGCTTTGTAATAGTAACTGTTTGCGTAGAAGAGTGAGTACTTCTGAAATTCTTAGAAAGAGCCATTAAATAAAAAGGAACTGCCTGACTTCAGCAGCCTGCACAGCTATAAATAGCAGCACAAAACTGGTCTATAATTCTAGTCAATGGCAGGGCTCATTTCTAAAGTTGTACTTTCCTGGATACTTTGAATGAGAATGATGCTTCTAATAGCGATCTAACATGATAGTAAATTTCCACTTAAATCATCATTTAAGGATTTAGTACCTGGGTTTGGGAAAGTAAATCTTTCTTTGTATGAAAAAAGGCCAAGTTGTGAAGGCATCTGGATCAAGCCCAAAACATTACCAAAGGGAAAAAAATTCATAGAGTGATAAAAAACTCTTTAAACAGTATGGATATTAACACATATATTCTTGTAATGAGAAAGGAGAATAAAATGTTAATTCACCCAAGATTTAACAGATTTATTAGCTTTGAGACTTACTAAGGAAATCCTGAGTCGCTCTGGATGGATTTGGAAGGGTCACTTCTGATCCAGTTTTTGACTGTGAATGTGATATGTATGAGAACAATCCACTGCTCTCTCCATGGCCCCAATTCCCCCTGCTGTGGTCACAAGTATGGATGGTATGGGAGACACCTAAAAAATAGGAAAGCCTGTAGACCTTCTCCTTGTTGTGTGGGAAAGTTTATAGGCATTTTCAGTACTCCTGAGTAAAGTTCTTGGGAGAAATAATCTTTAGCTATTTTTTACATTTTACTCTGTCATTAAATTTTTCTCTAATTTTTGGCAAAGGGGGATGTTATGGAATGGCAAAAATTAGTCAATATACATACTGTCTTTGGAAACGTGCACCACTAATCATTATAAGGCTGGTTATAGTGATAGTATGGAACTCATAGAGCCATAAAATTCCTCTAAGTTGAATGATGTGGGTTTTAAAAAGAGGGTCAAGGCAGCCCTGCCTCTGCACAAGCAACCCTACACCCAAGCAGCCCAAGTGGCCCATGAAAACACCATACACCTTGTGCAGAAGGTTACTTTTGCCTGGGTCAAAAGTACTGGAAAACTGAGGCTATGGAAAAAAATTGTTATACTTGGAAGACACTTGAGAAAAGACTATCTATTTGAAATAAAAGGAGAAGAGTAAATAGCCAAGGGTGGGGATAAGCAATGAGAAATTCATTTGGAAATTAGATTACATAACTGAGGGATTTGCATGCAGAAAGGAAGCTGGTGGAGAAAATGTGTAAAGAGAGTTTTTGGAATCTGTATTTCTATTTTTTCTTTATCCTTTCCCCATTCCTTTTTATTTTTTTCCACACATTTTCCCTTTTTTTTGCCATTCCTTCCTACCTTTTCCTTTTTTTTCTTTTACTTTCCTCCCATGGAGGCTTCTGAGACCAGTTTTAAGGCTAAGAAAATTAACAAAGCCCAAGAGACAGAGAAAATGTTATGAAGGAAAGTGGTACCGTGGAAGTTATTATGAAAGGTCAGGGAAACAGACCAAGATACCTGAGTGCCACGGAACTTATGAAGGAAAAGATGATTGGACGTTATAATATGATGGAGGAAAATGAATGAGATAAAAAGAGAAATGGAAGTGAAGATTATGATGGATGGATTTAATATCAATAAGGCACAGTGCATATGACAGGTAGGCAAAAATGGCATGCAAGACTTCCTCTCTTAGCTTCCACCTTGAAGACTAGATATATGGCTAACAATATCAGTAGGGAATACTAAGAATATTAAGTTAGGATTTGTAGGACAGAACAAGCTAGCGTATCAAGTACTTAATTATATATCTGGTCTCAAAATATTGCCTTTTTATTTCATACTAATCATAGACTTTTGTAGAAATTAAACAATGTCAAGTATTAGTAAAATTTTCTGGATAGGATATGATGTTTTAATTTTGTTTACAAAATGTTATCTTTTACCAAACAAAAGCTTTGAGTAGAGCTAGGCAGCAATGATTTTATTTTCTGAGAGAACATGCAGAGTAAAAAAATTCCACCTCAAAAGAGACTGAAAAATCAGGATCTTAAAAATATGAATAAACAGATGAGTCAAAGGAAAATGAGACCAGACTCAAAACAGTGGAAATAGTTTGATAACATCAATATGTAGCATTTTGACATTTGTCTAATTTGTAGATACATTTCAGAACAAAATGATATTGACAATGACAACAAAAAAACATTTGTGCTTTGAAAACACTGTGAGGACTCAATCCAGCAACTCCAGAGCTTACTCAGCCATTTAAACTGAGTGGTGAACTCCGCTGCTTATTGAACAACTTAGACTGATTCACAGTCCCCAACTGATGTTTCGTTGGCTTCAGTTTTTGTAGTCACATAATCCTTTCCATTCAGTTGCTCTCATCTACAAGGAGGAGAGCAGGCTGAAACCTCTCTTTCTGCTTTTCTTTCCTTCCTTAAGAAAATATATTGGATTTTTCATTTCAGAAAAAATCCCTCTGAAAAGTTTCGGTGAGTCTTGGCATTTCTGTTGGTATCAGGGCTGGGAATCCTCTCCTCTGTTGCCTGTGGCAGATTTGATCTCCTCTGCTTCTCACCATCCTACCTACTCTGGCTGCCCAATGTATTTACACAGAAATTTGGGTGCTTCTCTGCCACTCAGAAAGCTGACCCTATATCTCCAGCTCTCGTTAACATAACTGAAATGAGAAGAGCCCTGGGATGGTTGTCACAGAGTTATACTAGTGAAAAAGTAAGAATGTCAGGTGTTCGGGCATAATTCAATCTACACAAAGAAGTAGTTTACAGCAGAAGAGCCTTTTCCACTTAGATAGTTTCTGTGCTCTAGACTTTTGGGGTCCAATATGGAAGCAGACCTAGCACAAGGCTAGCTTTTGCATTTGCTGAATATCTAGTACAACAAAGCCTGAATCTTTACTATGGCATTTAGGGGCTGCTTTAATACTGCTCATAACAAGAGAGAAAAAGATACAGGTAAAATAGCACGCAGCAATTTGCTGAAGTAGGTATCTACATTCCTTTTATGTTACCTGCACTCACATCCTCCATATTTATTACTAACCTTTTCCACTACGCTCTGCAATCATTAGTCTGCCTAGCTGGTATTTATAATGGTGGGACAGACACTGGTGCCCCAAATGCATTATAACTTTCAGACACCTCTAACCAAGAGCTAAACGTATGCAGTAAAAGCTGACCAAGCACATGAAAGGTTTCTATAATTGCTATAATTATGTAGAAGCTTTAGAATAAAACACCATTTCTCCCTGCCCCCGTTTTAACTTTGAAAATTCATTGTCAAAGAAAATGAAAAGGAATTGTTCAATAGTGGGGTCACTGTCTTCAGACTTTGATGCTTTTGATTGGAAATTAAAGCCATAGTGATTACAAAGTGGATACAGTACCTAATTATAATGTTGGTTCTTTTGGTAATATATAATAATAATGTACCTCATTTATATCCGTTCTTTTGTGGTAGAGGATTACAGGAGCTGGGGAAACACAGCCTAGTTATAATTCTTTAAAAGTTACTGGTGGAATAAAGCTAGGGCTGATAAAACTGCAATCCTATCACAGCACTGAAATAAAAGCTTTGTGAAGATGTGGGCAAGAGCAAGGACCATTTAAGAACCTTTTATAACCACATAGTGTATTGAGGCTTTGAAGGTCACAAAGAGAGATGTCTGCCGAAGCAAAACATAAGATGGTTCTGCTCTGCGGTGTTGTAGCCCCTGTGCACAACAGCTCCTGCCACTCAGTCTCAGCAGACAATCTGGTATGTGAGAGGTCATCAATTCATTGCAATATATGGAACATAAGTCCATTTTTCACTTTCTGATATTAAAATTCATGTCACAAAGTCTACTGAAGAATTTCAGGCTTGAAAATTACATCCGATGCCTTTGGCCTGCCCACAGTTAGGGAGATGAAACTCCATCTGTAGCAGTGTGGGGCAGGAGATGACACTGCTTTAAAGACTCCTCAGAGGGGTCAGTATCAATCCAAGTTTCAGAATTTTTCCCAGTTTGGGAAGGAAAGAAAGCAGATTTTACCAATACTGGATCATAAATAAGTAAAACAAATGAAGCAAATCAGATATGAGAAGAAGAAATCTAATAAGAAATAGACGTTAAGAAATATGTAATCATACAAAATACTATAGACAGGAAGCTTCTGAAAAATGTTCAAAAATTTTTATTTAACATGCTATCAGCAGAATGAAGAGCCTACCAGAAAAACAGGAGTTATTGACACTTATTAGGACCCAATAGTTCCAGAGTTACTACATTGTGCAAAGAGTGAGTTTTGCAATTAGATTTTATACATACAGCATAAAATGTAGAAGGCATCTACATTTATCCCTTCTGGTATCATTGTCAGCAGTAGTGTCACAAGCCCCCACAAAACTGGTAGGCATTTTAAATCTGTAGATCCAGGAATACAGTAGCTTTTGCTTGTAGTCTTTGCACGTGTCTCTACTCTTCTCTTCTAAGTGATCTGTGGTTAAGCCGATTATCCTGCCTCTTCAAGCCAGGCGGAGAAATCCCAGTGATTTCACTGCCTTAGAAATCTCCCTGAGCCATAGAGAAGTGCAGTAGCAGCACAGCAACAGGATGGTTGCAAATGGGATTTAATCAAGTGACACGACTAACAATGCAGAGCATGTCTGTGGCCATCAAGGCCATCTTTAAAAAAAATATTATCTATTCTGTTCTGTTCTATTTGCTTCTTACATTGCAGCTGTCAATTTTGCATCAGAGTCCTAGTGATTTCCATGACAGATAGCTTAAAAAGACTTGCTTTTTAAGCTGTTTCTAATGCATTCTTGTACATTTTGTTCTGTCTCCAGGGTAGTATATTTTTCAGCTTTATCCTGCAATCATTCAGCAGGTAATTATTACCCTAGAACAATGAACAACTCATCCAGCAACACTCAGAAGTTTGCTGGTGGTAACAAGAGAGTTTTGTTAGCTGTACTTACCTGCAGGTGCTTTCTGAGCCTTGGAGCTGTGGTGCTCTTTCAAAGCCTTATAATTATATAGGTATATGGGAGAATAGAAATTTTCCTCCTCTGGAAATTTTTTATTAAAATCTTTAATAGGCATTGATTACGGCTTTTTTTCCAGCTTTTAGAAGGAACTGTTTATTGCTCCGTGAGTTGAATGATCTCAGATGACCTGCCTAGTCAAAAGCTTTCATGTAGTCAATACACCATATCTAATGTCTCTGGTTTGGGTCCTTTGTTAATTCTATAACTGTCTTTCAGCTGAAAGATTCCATCCTATATTGCTTCCCCTGCTGTCTTCTGGTACCATTTCACCAGCCAGGATTGTCCTTTTCTCCTGACCAAAAGTGGTACTTTTCTCGCAGGATAAATGAATGGGACTTTTAGGGTTAACTATAAGTGAGAAAAATTTCCTATTTTTTTTCTCCATTGCCTACTTTCAGAAACAAACAAACAAGCCTTATTAAAAGTATTATGATTCTCAGTCATCATTTTGTCTTGTTATTTTGTCTTCACAGAATCACAGACTATGCTGAGTTGGAAGGGACCCACAAGGATCAACAAGTCCAGCTCCTGACCCTGCACAGGACCATCCCCAGGAGTCACACTGTGTGCCTGAGAGTATTGAGTCTTATTGGCCTGCCTATGGGACATCCTATCCTGATCATAAAGTTCCTTCTATTAAAGTATTTTCTTTTAAAGGAATTTAGGTTGGGTACTGTGATAGCTGCCTAGCTATAATTCAGATTTTTTTCCCCACATTTTGAAGGCAGACACCCCAGTTTCCTTATTATACAGTTCTTCAGCTCTGCAGACTGTTGGTATGTTTAGCCAGAGACTGCACAGGTGAGACTGACCCTCCTGGACTATTATTGTCAATGATAAATTTAAGTGTCTCAGCCTTCCCACTTGCCCAGGAAATGAGGCATGGCTGGGGGTGTTTATCCTGGAGAAAAGAAGGTTCAGGGGGGACCTAAAAGGAGGTTGTAGCGAAATGGAGGTCCATCTCTTCTCCTGGGTAGTCAGTGACAGGCTTCAAGTAGTACCAGTGGAGGTTTGGATTGGATATTAGGAAAAATTTCTTCTTTGAAAGAGTTGCCAAGCATTGGAACAGGCTGCCCAGGAAGTGATGGAGTCACCATCCCTGAAGATATTTTGAAGATGTGTAAATGCGACACTTAGGGACATGGTTTAGTGATGGACTTGATAGTATTAGGCTGGTGGTTGGACTCTATGACCTTAGGGATCTTTTCCAACCTAAAAGATTCAATGATTCTATGATTCTAAATCTTGTCTGGTGTAGAGATATCACTATATCTACATCAGTGTTTTGTTATGGAGTTATATTAACTTTTTGAAGTTAATTCCTTGAACGTCATTATGATGCCCTGATTCTGTTTGCAGAATGGTTTTGGTGAATGCAAACTTGATTACCTTCAAAGGAAACTAGTCACAGATCTTTTCAAACACAGACCCAGACCTTTTTTGTCAGATATCACCAAATGTGTTTCAAACCCAATGGAGACAGAAAGTCAAAACCAAGGATGTTTTGAAGCTATTTGAATGGCACATGCACAGTGGGAACATTTTATTCCAAGACACAGCAATAAACTTGGCTTGACATTCCACCCCAAAATGCACAATGTAGATGCAGGGGCTTGAACACCAACTGTTTTGCTCTATGGAAATGTTGTTTTTATGTTAAATTACTTGCATTCCCCTATTACTGTATTGTAGGCTTGATCCTGATTCCAGTTAGAGTCAGTGAGAGCATTAACCTCTGGGTTTAAAAACTGCTTTTTGTAACCTCCTGCAGAAAGCACAGATTTTCTAATTTTAAGCAAGAAAGTGCAATTCAGATTGAGGATGTCTTAGTTTCAGTAATCCAGACTTGGGTAGAGTCACTTCTGAAAATTAATTTTTTATATTCAGGTAGGAGCTGAGTTGAGCTGAAGACAGAAAGCGACATTCAAGGAAAGTTCTATACTTTCATGAAAACTTTGTTAAACCAATTTTAACTTTAAATCAGTTGAAGTTTCACAAAAAGAATGTTACAATAATCTGAAATTTCCTTCAACATTCAAACTATGGACCGTATTTTCATTGTCTAGTGTACATCATCTGTCAAGATAGCAGCTTTTAATTTGATTGTTAATTATCCTTTTTTATACATAAGACATTTGAGCCATTTTAGAGCTTTATTGCTCTTGGAAATTAGATGTGGTGATTAGAATGTCTTTTATATCCTGTTAGAATATTCTTATAACATTACTTGACTACAAAATCATTCTTACCTCCAAGTATCTGGCAAGTTCTCTCACTGGGCATTGAACATCTCTAGGTATGTTCTTGTTGTTTTTCCATTCCAGTCTCAAACTGTTCTGTGATGTACCTGATGACTCCTTATCACATCTCAGCAGAGAGTGCACAGGTTGATTTTCTCTAACTATTCCTTCTTAGCTTTCTTATTTGGAGTTCTTTTTTTTCCATTTTTAAATTTTCTTGTGTGCTCCATTGACTCAACCGAAATTCAAGTTTTCAATTAGACAAATCTATTAAAAAAAATTATCAGTTTTTTTCTTCAAGAACCCTTTTACTTATTTCCAGTAATCTATAATTTCATTTTGTGTCATCTTCTATTTTTGAAAGACTGATGGTTTCTTATGGCAACCATAAAAGTTTTGTGATACACTTGTGCTCATGACAAGAGTCTCATATTTAGAGTAAAGCATGTTGGTGTTCTGCCTCCTCAATAATATATGTAATTAATCTGACACCTACCATGAGATCAATCTCACTGCAGGTCTAAGCAAACTATTTGCGCTGCTATTGACATGACCTCCATCAGTTTAACATTCGAATTATACCCTTCTTAATTCCTTTCTCTTCAGATACTAAATGGATCTTGCTCTAGATAGACACTGTTCTTTCTTAAGATTAGTTGTGACCTCAACTTCCAAACCCTGTTTGCAAGTGCCTGAGAATGTAGGGACAAACCCTATCCATCACTTTCCTATGGTACCTTTTTTCCTCTATGCTCCTTTGATCAGAATTATACTCACTTCAGATGGATTAAAATTCAAATAAATCTCAAAGGTTTCTTCCTCTTAAGCCAAAACCTCACTGTATCATATTTACAGTCATTGTAAGTAGGAGTAAATATTTTTTTGGTTTTTTTTTCTGTGTGTCTGTGATTTTGAAAAAGGTTATGCACCTTAGACAAAGTGTGTGATTTAGTAATAGAAAATCTGAAAAACTCTGAATATACCAAAATGAACTTTGATTTCAGAGGATGTTTTTTAAGTCTCTTTTTCTGAAATTTTGATGAGACATCATCTGGAAAGCATTCTCCCTGAAAATGTTTCAAAGATTGGCATTCAAAACTTCAGAGTTTAAAGACTGCTTTGAAAATTTATTATGACATTTTCTCAAATTAGTACCTGTTTGGCTCTGCTCTGGCAAAGACAGCTTTCTAGGTCGTTTTAGTCTTCAGTCTTTTGTTACCTAGGAGTACAAGCAGGGATTTGCTAAAATGTTTCTGTCACTTTCTGATCAAAAAGAAGTGATCAGTGCTCAAAGGGAGACAGCCATGGTATTAATGTTTTCTTCTCTTTTAGACAGATAAGCGGTGAAATATGTCTTTCCAAACGGCAATTATCATTCCATCATACAAACAATCAAGAAGGATTAGAGAAAAACTCTACTATCCAATTTCTCTTAATTAGAAAGTGAACTAGATACAAATTCTTTCCATATAATCCTATATTTTATATTCAATCTTAAACAATTTTAATCAACAATACTTGATATTTCTGTGGGATCTATTGGTAATGTTTCTAAACACCAGTTGTAAAATGGAAAAAATGTGGGTTTCTTCACGCTATAAAGATAGTATTTTTTGTGTTTTGGAATAAGGCTAAAATAATTGATAAGAATACATATTATATGTTGTAAATTATTTCTATCTTTCAATTTATGCTTCAATTAAAATGGTTTTTTCTGATGTGTACTAGTGTTGATAGATGGTTACTCTGCCATACTGTTGTAAATATTGTAAAGGCAGAGCTTTCTTCCTTCAGTCTTTCCTTTCATTACAGTGCTGCTTGATGACAAAGCACTTTGCTTCATTTCTAGTTATTCGAGACGCCTACTATTTGTTTCATGCTTTAAGAACAGCCAGGTGTCTTGTTAATGAGAGGAGATTATTGTAATGCAAGCCAACACAACATGATCAAGTCTGGTTTGCTACTGTGTCTGTGAGTTTTCAAAATATTTTGAAACCTAGTAGAACTCTGTTAACTTTATTTTTACATTAAAACTTTTTATATTCATTGAACAAATACTCCAAACAAAGCAATTTATCATTTTTTCCCCTTAAATAAGTAATTTTGTTAGATGAACAACCATAGGTCTGCCATTATCTTTAAATCAACAGGGATTACTTTATAGGTTTATGTGGTGAAAGAAGAATACAATAAAAACACTGTTGGGATGAAACGAGAAGGAAAGACATCCAACTGTTTTTTGCTACATAAATCATACAACCCAAATAAGTAAATCATGAAATCTAGGATACAGGATTTTTAGAACTTAGTTAATGCACTGCATTAAACAATAATTTTCAAGACTATTTCCTCAGCAAGGGGGTACTTTAATAAATAAAGCAAACATCCAATCTCTTAATATTTCATATCAAGAGTTATTACAGATATTTCAGATGCTGAAACTGTAATGGTTGGCTATTCTTTATTGCCAACTTCTTTCTGTATAAATAACCTGCTGCCAAGAAGCTAGAATTACTCTATGCCAAGAGATTTGATTTAATGGGCAGATAATCATCTGTTGATTCTTCCTAATTTAAACAGAGTGTTTTGAATAAAAGGTAGAATATGAGAGGTAGGTGGCAAAGCCCATGAAGTTTTTACAAAATGGTAAAAATTGAAAATCTAAATCAATGATTAAAGGATAGGTTTTCAAAAGACCATTTAAATGCAGAGTTCTGAAAAATTAACTTTTACTTTGGTGCCAAAAATCCTGTATAAATGATCATTTCAGTTTCATTTTGCACATGCAGTAAATTTTTTAAGTGATTTTAACAACTTGTTGCTCTTTTAAACAATTATGTAGCTAACAACAAACAAATATGTATTTCTTGTCTTTTTGGTGGCTGGCCAATTTAACAGCTCTTTTGGAGATACTGCCTTCAGTTAAAAGACTATTCTATCAAGATATATTCATTACAAAGCATTTATATGACAAGAAATATTTCAGCATCCAGCTTCTCCTGAAATGGGCACACTAAAAAATTTGGCCAACACTTCTGCTTAATACTGAAATATTGATGTAACCCCAAGCAGTTATGATAGGGCTCAGGGGAAAGTTCCCTGAAACTGAGATGTGTGATCTTTTTACAAATAAACATATCTTAGCCTATTGGACACCAAAGTCATAAAGGGTTGATGAGAAATTTTGTTCACATTGTATTTATTCAAATATAGGTAGACATAAACTCTCTAGAATAGTCTCAAGGAATGAGATGGTATTTCTTCCATCAGGCTTCAGCTTATTTCATTTAACATTTAACTTCAAATACTAAGATAGAAGTGAGTGGTGTTGGGAAGCATTCAGGATCCAGATGGAAGCCTAGTGGAACCACTGTAGTCAATAATGAACTTAACAAAAAAGATTTTCTGTCAAGTTGCAGACCCTTCTGTTTCCAGTCAAGCACAGAGAGGGGACAAGCAGCTTGGTGGCACATACATATTCTGATTCAAGTTGCCAGCTGAAGACCAAACTATAGCTGATTCCTCTGATGCCTAAATAGCATTTACAGTTAAAATGTCTAGAGAGGTTATTTTGGAAATGATGTAAACCAAGGGAAGCTGAAAGAGTTTAACTGCTACATTGATATATTTGGGTAAATTTGCACCAGTTGAGGAAGCAAATGGTCATTTTTGAAGGACTTTATTTCACGGAAGAAGCAATCCAGTAACATGGATGACGCATTCTATTTTACTTACACATTCACTGTGGTATTATACAAGGATAACTTTATAGTATTGCACAAAACCCCCTTGTGCAGACATAATCCATTTGTGAGTTCTAATTTTAAATGCTAAGTGAAGTTTGCATACTGCAGGTGACAAGTTTCATCATCCAGGGTTACTAAGAAATTCTTATCAGTGAGCTGTATGCATCAGCAGTATAGGGTCCATTTGGGACACTAATAATTATGGTTCTCTGCCAAGTATCATAGTATTTGGCCTTACTCCTTGCTTACTGCATGGTATTGATATAATTGAAATTTCATATTAACTGTAATTTCAATGCAATTTATGACAAATGGCTGTCAAACACTGCGTCTTTTTCTACATGTAAAATAAAGAAGCAGAGAATTTTTGACTCCTTGAGGGGTTGTAATTATACAGTGCATTCAAACTTTTTATTAACAATTTGATCATCTCCCAAGGGTTTTCTCTTTTCCTTTCTTGTTCTTTTCCAGAATTAAATGCAACTGAAAGAAATAAACTCAGCTTAGTATTGACACAGTGAAAAAGATACAGGTCATTAATTTTCCAGCAGTAGATGTTTGATATTTTTTTACAGATGTCATGTTCTTGGTGAATTTTATGCAGAGTATTTTGATAAATAAACTAGCATGTTATTCATTATTTCCTTGAGCACACTGTTTCTGGAAGGGCAGATGAGTAGTTTGATGCTTTGCATATTAATTAAAATTATAGTAGTGCACAGTCTTTGTTCTTGTGCTTGAAAATGTCTTCCTCTTCCCTTAATTCCACAGAATACCCTTGGCCCTTGCTATAATATGCCTGCAGATTTGCTGTCATCTCTAGGAGATACATAGACAGAAATATAAATACTTCTTTTAGTTTCTCCATTTAGGATTCATCAGGCCTCTATTGATCTTTGGTATTTCCCTCAAAGGATTTTCTGAAGAGGCATATTAACTGTATAATAAATATTAAAGGCACTTTAACTTCTGGCAATGAAAGCTTTCCTCGTTTAGGGTCTCTTTGGTATGCAGAAAGTGTACCTAACCATTGAAGTAACTACACTTATGCACCCACACCGCCTTCTTGAATGGATGTTGCCTCACTGGATCCCAACCACGGTGAGAACACAGATGGGAATCAGTGAAACTACAAAAGGGTCAGGAGTTGACCTTTGGTAGAATGAGCTTGGAATTTTTTTAATCTCCATTACAATATAAATCTTATCTAATATGAATGCAAAACCTGTGCTTCCTCACATCCTGAGCATGGGTTACTCCTGGGACAGAGCAGAATAAGGAAATTGTGTGCAGTCCATATGATCCTGCAGTGAGGAGATACACTCTTCTCTGAAGAGTTCATATACTGAGTTCTGCAGTTCATTTTATCGCAGTTAGGATCTAAACCCCAGCCTTGTAATGAAAGCCTGCTTATGTCTTGACTAGGACTTTTCTTCTGATTTTTTACCCTGTGCATCAGCCAAAGACACTGAAGAGTTGCTCTACAGATGTGTCAGAGAATACTTCCAGTTCAGAGTCAGACAGTACAGGTTACTGCAGTCCTTAATGCCAGCTTGGTCATGCCTGGGTACAAGCAGGCAGACAGTGACACAGTAGGCATGAGTATCCTTAAAGTCTTTCTGGCTGACATTTCCAGTATAAAGCAAACCATATGGCTGCATTGCTTATTGGCATACAGCCTTTTGCACTACTCAAACAGCAGAAGAGATAAGAAGCTAGTCTCAAATAGTTAGAAAATAACTTTTTTTTCTGCAGAAAACCACTACCAGAAATCAAAAATGTGCCAGCTACAGATCCTTGACTTCCCTCTGCATCCACCAAAAACAAAGGTAGTTGCTAAGCATGGTTGATCTGAGCCGACCAACCATCATGACACTGCAAGTCCCATTTGTATATTCATTACATATGCCTCACATAGCTTGGAGAAACAAGGGAAAAGAAAGGTCCTGAAACAGTAGCAAGTTTTAGACCTCCCCAGGTTCCTGCTTTGGGGAATTGCCTTATTTTACAAGCTGACCCTGCAATGCTGGTCACAACTGGTCTGCTGTTTGACACACTCCCCACAGCTAGACATTAGATTACCTGGCCAGTCCTTGTGCAGGCACAGGATCCACACCTCTCAATAGCAAGGCAGGCCATTCCTCTTTAAGTCAAGACCAGATCTCAGAGCCAGCCAAGGTTTACATGTTGTCCACACCTAAAGAACTGGGACACTGATTTTATCTCTCTCATATATTCACCCTTTGCTGTACCAGAGCAAAAACTGGTGATAGGATAGAGGGGAGGAGAGAGACTCTGTTGGCTATGATTAATATAATGTGCTTGTTATAATGCTCATAAAAACCTAGCTAATAGTGGAACAGATTACATAAGTAAATAGGCACTGTAAAATATGACAAAGTTTACAACATTAAGTGGATTTCTCTTCAAATCAAGACAAATACAACACAAGTCATGTTAACTACCTTTTGTAGTATGAGATAAAACTACACTTGTTGGGATCATCTCTCACCAGCGATTCTTTTTGAAGTACACCCAAATGCCTTTTTGAAGGACTCTTCTTGGATTCCTTAGAGGAGAAATGTTTTGATAAAGAGTTCTGCTCATGTCAGCCTAGTGTGTCAGCCTAGAGAGCAAGGATTATTCTCTGTTTGACCTGGCTTTACTAATTTTGTTACTCCAGCTCTCTCATTTTAGAGACTGTCTTTACAATAATACTAAAAAATATGGAATAAAACCTGGTCATTTTATACAATGACATTTTATACAAACCTGCATTTTATACAATGCAGGCACTTAAAACTTTTTACTTTTCTCTAGGAAAATTTTAGGATGGATCTGAACTACAGATTTGTTGGCTGTTTCAATTATTCATGGTATCTGAGTAGATTTGTAGGTGATTGTTTCATTTTGCTTGAGGGATAAATTATATTGCAGGCAGTTATAGAGCAAAAAGCAGTGCAACATTTTTTTATTACTTATTTACTGCACACCCCAGGTTGTGTAATGACTTTAAGTAGCATATATTATGCAGGTTGACCATTGTCTGCTGCAGGAGAAAATCAGAACTTTATGTTTGCATCTCAAAAGCCCCTGCAGTAACACTTGTGAATGGCTCATACATTTTAAGCAGTGGAAGGCTTGATATTTTATTCTAGTGTTCTCACTTATATTTCTCCTAGTCCTTCCCTTAAAATGATAATTTTTCTGATTCCTAAATTTCAATAAACTCTGGGCAGAAAAAAACCCAACCACCTTTCTCTTAGGTGTTTTAGGTCTTTAGGAAATCCTAGCCTAGATAGATTTTCCAGTCAAAACCAGAACAGAGGATGCAAGAGAACAAGGACTGTTCTGTGCAGCAGTGACCAGTGACACAGCTGCCAGCAAGCTCATCACTAACACAACACCAGTTATCCTCAAGTGTGGTGGCAGTGATGATGTCCATACACTATTCATTATCCCACATTAGCCCACGACATTCAGCCCATCCAAAACCCAGGAAGAAGGAAAAAGCAAGTGTTTATCTTCTCATCAAGCATCGTATTCACAGTCTTTCATTGAGCAGTAGAGTAGAGGGAGTAAAGCAGTGTAGATTTTTAGCTGATTTACAAAAAAGAACTAGGAAAAATGTGAGAAAGGACCAACATGACAAAACACCTGGTAGACATGAGGCTAGATCTTAATGAGAAAATGTTGCCTCGCTGTTTCCCATGCTTTGTGTCCCATGTATTTAGAAACTCTGGTCATAATCCATTCCATACTTACTATCTGAACAAGTGCTAAATATTTAGATGGTAAAGCTTTCCCTACAGGTCAGTTTTCAAATACTCTAGAAATGTGGAAAAGTTAATGAAATATTCAGTTCCCATACACTAACAAATAACATCTGCAGCCTTTGGGAAATACAGTTCTTTCTAAGCAAGTGGTTTGACCACGGAAGCTCTTTCTTCTGCATTAACACATCTGTCACATTTTCACAATCATTTAGGATGTCATATCTTAGTAACACTGCCAAAAAGGATGGTCCCATCTTATCTTTCTCTCTTTCTTTTCACTGATGATAGAAGTTACATGAAAACACAGGGGATCAGAGTGGGAAAATTGTGAATTTAAAAACCATTTATATATATTTGTTACCATGGTATTTTTTGAACCAAAGTTACCCATGTGCCAGAAGAGAAAGTGGGGTTGTGGGGGAAAACCAGTTGTCAGACGGGGGACTGAAAGCATTATAACCCTTCCAAGCAATACTGCTGATTTCTATGAGACTAAAGAATTTGTGAAATGACAGTATACTATTAGGTCAGTATGAAAGTTGCTTTCTAATCCTGAGAAATAGGGTTTAATCTAGTTTAATGTAATTTCTAAGTTTTAATTGTAATAATTTCTTGTTTTATTAAATTAAATGGACTGCATAACATACCTGAATATTGAAAATAGGATGCCTTTGCCAGTATCACATTCATTAAATATAACTCAGTGATTTTTTTTCCTTTCACTCGCCTGACAGTTATTGAATGTGTACTAGATGTGCTTGTATCCTCATGGCATTGCAGCAGTACTGTATTAAAGAATGATCTTTTAAATGGGAGCTGGCATGGAAGCCTCCCAGAAAGTGAAATTTTTCAGAGCTGATCCTGCAGAATTCTTACAAGGAATGAAATAAGTATCTGAATATCAGATTAATAATTGGAGTTTGGCAAGCTTGCAATTCATTACCTTATACTGTCAGAAAGTTGTTTATTCAGCACTCACCTTAAAAAAAAAAAAAGGAAGGAATATTTTTTTTATGCGAGACATTTTCCAAGTCAAAACATCCCCGTTGTCTTTTCGTCTGGGCTTGACAGGCCACACGTATGCAACAGGGAAGTGGTGAAGTGACCTAAGTACAATTTGAAATTAAGATTACTCACAAGAGAATGTGCTGAAAGTCAATATATAACTTGGGTTGATCTAGTAGTAGGGTAGTTTTTCTATTAATTTGAAAAGAAACAAGATTGCATTCCCACAAATATGTTATATAGCATACTAGAAATATTAAGTTTTATGATAAACCTTAGTTTCTTTAATTTTTTTTCCCATATGAAGAAGTGGGGTGAAAAGTAGCAGGCACCCATCTTGGGGCATTCATACAAAAAATACCCTTTCTTAAGGAAAAATTCTATGTCAGCTTATAACAAACTGAAACATAAAGATCTGCTTAACTCCTTTGCCTAGTCAGGGCCTGGATTCTAAAATAATAACTACTTCCTTCTTTAAGATCACACAGTAGTTAGACTTAAAACTGGAAAATACTACTTAGATGCCTGTCTTCTATTGAAATGAAAGGGAACACGTGCATCACAAGATTTAGGGTGTGAATGTTCTCATATCCAATAAAAAGTCACAAAAATAAGAGAGACCAAATTCCTTCTCTGTAGAAAATTCTGGACAATATATTATGAATAAAAATACACTATGAATAACGGGTATTTCAGAGATTTTGATTAGTTAATGGCTGGTTAATCCATATTTATTTTATTCCTTTATGCTTGCTATGCATATTTTTTTCAATTTTTAACAAGTACATGTCTGAGTTTTATTAGACATTTTTCTTTTGTGTATAATTTTTTACACAGAGTTTCAGTCTCCAATTTCACATGTGATCCAAGCATGTGAAATTAGAAATCCTGTTTAAGTCAATTATTCAGTTCTTCTCCATCATCAATACAGAGATATTACTCCATCTCTAGAAAGCATCTCCACCCTAAACTGAGAAAAATCTTTCATCCAGGCATGGACCAGTTCTTTCTTCCCTCCAACAACTATTGTGAAAGATTAAAAGGCCAGTGAAGATGGAACACTTAGGTCTTACCCGAACTTATCTAAGAAAGTTTAATTCTATCCATAGAATTAAATGTAATGCTATAGATAGAATTCCTTACGGAATTCTTTTAAAGGACTGGGAAACAATAAATAATAAAAGATGTGTATTAATCACTTATAAATTTGAGAATTATATTTTAACTTAAGAAGATTTGCATTTTTTTTCCATGAATATATATTGTCTGTCATGTACAAAGTGTTACATTCCTGTTACACTGAGTTTACCCCTTTTGCTTCCAAAAACAACATTAAAAATGTGCTTTACTTTTTATTTCTATCATTTGACATACTCTGCCATAAATCTTTGGTTTCTGGGTGTGCAGTAAACCCGGTATTTTTATAAAAAGTTATATATGGAGCCCTCCAGGGGTGTGTTGCTAAGCAAAGCAACCATAAATTCTGAGTTCAGTAAATCATATCCCATCACATACAATGTCTCTCACCATCCCTTATCACACCCTGCTTTAGCTTAGTCTGAAATCCTAGATGTTGCTTGTAGAAGCTAAGTTCAGGTATTGGTGATATGACTTCTAGAGTATGTTCCTTGAATCAGAGGGCTCATGGAAGTACTTTTAATCACTCCTGTTGAAGCTGTTTCAGTTTGTGTGGAGTCGTTCTCTATTCACTGACCTGGTGAAGAGAGATTGATTAGGGCAAGACTGTTGTCAGGGCACTTGGTTTAGAGGCAGTAGTACAGCTTTCCTGCCACATTGTCTGCTAACTAGCTGGTATAGCATAGCAAAACATGGATCAGGAGGCCAGCTGCATGGATTTCACTCTCAGTATGAAAAGCACAAAGAGCTGCCTTACATGCTTGCAAAGCTGAACTGCTGACAAGCTGAGCAGCTCCTCTGTGATTAGATAGCTACCGGATAAGGTTCAGCAACTGAAGGTGAACAATTTATTGTGTCTCATGAGCACAAATTTATGACTAGTTCTGTGGGTCTGAGGATACTGTAGCAGACCTTGAAGAAAGTGCCATCTAATCCACGTATACAGTACAGCACTGATAAAATTTAGCCAAGGAGCACAGGCTGTATGCCTTGTTTGTTTGCAGAGTTGCCACAAGCCCATTTAAAATTTGGTATAAATAAAAGATAACATTGAGTAATGACTGCAGGCAAGGCTACAACAGTGTGCTGGCTCAGCCATGAAAATATGATAGTGCCAATAAAATAATAAGAAAACCACAATTAGGTTAAAGACTTTTCCTAATTACTAATTTTCTAACTCTTGTATAATAGTCTTTTGGCTACATCTTCTCAAGTTCCTTCTGGTAAGCAAATTCATACTAATTATGTTTTTTTTCAGTGTTCTCTTTTTATTGTGCCTACCATTTTTTCCTTCACTTTGCTTTAGAGTGAAAGAAAAAATACTTGTTTAGAAATTATATATATGAAACAGGATTTCAGTTAAAAGACCAGGATCAGAAAGTGATTATTCCAAAGAGTTAATATGTTCTTTAAAAAAATATGTACAGGTGGATATTTTAAGCACAGAGGAGCCACACACCACAGTGTTTTTAAGTGGAAATATGAAATGGATGTAATCTTAGGTCACAGGTCCAATCCTGATTTTTTCTGTCCTTGTCAAAGCATGAAAGGTTATGGATAAATGAGGCATAAAACGCATATGGATGGGCAGGTTTCACACCCAGAACAACCTTTTTTTTTTTTTGAAAAGTTATCTAGGACACAATTCTAGCTATAATTTACTTCTGGTGTTAGTTTATATTGAATTTTTTTTTTTTGTCAAAGATGTTAGTTCATAATGGAAACACCTTTCTGCTGTTCCTTAATTTTTATTGATAGTTTCAGCCCAGCATTTTGTACAGTCCTGTTCAGAAAATTCTGTACTATTCAATTCTCCTTGGTGAAGGTAGGAAGACTCAAATCAATTCTTGCTGAGTTTTGTGATCGTGGCAGGCATAAACAGTGCTTATTTCTATGTCAAGTAATTAGAAGTAAGCCTTCAAGGTGAAATCACGAGCTGATGAACACAAACTCTGTAAATCACATGGCATTGTGTCCATGGATTCAGCTAGAGCTGTGAGAAGAGCTTTTTCTGCAAAACTCTCCTTATGACAGCAGGTTTCATTCACTCTCCCCTTTGTGCGCAGCCAAATGATCAAACAAAAGCCACTTGAAAGAAAGAGAATGAAAACCTTTGCCAGGGATTCACACAGTGTGTTTTGTCATTCTGGACAATATATCCTGAAATTTGTTCACTCAGACCTGGTCTACAACCATCCCCAAAACAGGTGAACTGGACGATTTTCCACTACAGCATCCCGGATCCCTCTCCTTTTTTCTTAAAAGCTTCCCTGAAGATATGGTAGGCAAGGAACAGTGGGTGGTGGCTGCTGCTGGGTGTTACCAATTTGTCCACTACTGTCCTGAAATACAATAGATATAATGGAAGCAATCTTTGTCTCACTCTGTAGAACCAGATGAGAGAGCTTGGTACTCCTCTATGTACAATGTGCATGATATAAAACAACACATTAAGGGTTCCCTCAAAGTTGCAGCAGTCTGCTTCTCTCTCAGTGCTGTGCAAGCATGAAGAAGAGAACTGAATGAAAAGGCTGAAAGGACACAGTTATAGAACTGGTTAACAAGGTTGCCAACTTTCACTCCTTTTATTCTCTGAACATAGCTGCACAAAAATAAATAAATTAAATTAATCACAAAAGCATATTTGGGTCATTTACCCATTAGATTTTAGGATAAGAAATGCCCTTTAAAATAATTATGAGATAGGTTAAAGAAAGCAATAAAGAAGTAAAGGAGAATAACCTCTTTTTACCAAAGCCCTGGGGTAATTTAGGGGACTGCTAAGGAAAGCATTGACGCTAGAGTGGGTTAGGCTGTGATCAGTAAAAGGCGAGTCCTGTAAAAGATGCAGGTGTTACACAACAAATTATTAAAAAGACATTACCTGACCCCTCCAAAGCATGTCTCTCCTTCACTTAAACTAACACAAGATCTGTTAGCAGCTGCAGTTGTGGGTGAAGTACCTCTGTGTGTTCCAGGCACTGTGAGGGAGCAAAGTAGGCACCTATTGATTTATTTTACAGCATGAAGCTGGTAGGAGTACAAGTACAGCTTACTGAAGCGTTGGCCTTCAGAGAACATCAGCAGAACTGGGACATCCCTCAGGTTTTGGAGCACACCTTGACACCAAGAAGGTGTCAGCCACAGGGACAGCTCTCTGTGAGGGTCGTGTTTCAGGGCAGTATGTCAGAGTGGGCTTCCACAGGGACTGAGGGCTCTCCTGGATGGAAACCTCTCTCCTGATGGGTTTGAGCAGGGTTGAATTTAAAGCTGTCAGGCAAATACTGGCCATGTTATTACTTTGGTTCTCTCCAGGTCCTCATCCCTCTTGGCTACCCAAAATTAGCTGGGGTTAAACACCTAACACTTGTAATTATAGTGATCCTGTTCGTTGGCCTCTAAGAAAAATTGAAACTTGTGAATTGTACATGCAGAAATTCTTCTGTCAAGCAATCTCACCTCCAGATGACAAACTCTCCTTTTCTGCAGCGTGGCAGATTAGATATAATTAAGGCTCTGTAGAATAGTTCATGTAGCACATTGATTTTAATAAAATACATATTGATTACAATAAAATAGCAGTCTTTCTGCTCTGAACATAATATCTAGCTGTCATTAGGTAATGTTAAATTTTTATTAAATCAATATTATGTGCCCCCTTTAATTAAGGAGAGATTGTCTTTGACCCTATTTGTGCTGCTTGAATGAAACTCTACTCAGAGTCAGCAGAAGGTTGGTCTCTTTTCAAGAAAAAAAAGTTAATATTAATATATGCACACATTCATATGTCATAAGTGGACATAGTAGGATTTATAAGTGGACATATGTCATAAGTGGACATTCTAAACTTGATAAGTATATCAAGTCAGTTTAGAATTTTATTCATTAGAAAGGTATTATTAAAAGCAATATTTTGAACTTTTCTGGAGCTTCTCAGCATCTTACAATAGCAGGCCTGTGAGAATACAGCAGTCTTGTAAATGATGGAAAAGAAAACTCTACGGCTGCAGTTCAGAATGGTTAAAATTGGAGACAGGCAACAGGATTTAAAATGGCTACATTTGGGCTACCCCAAAATCCTTGTTTTAAGTGCCTAAATCCTAAAAAAATATGAGGATAAAAATGCATTCTCTGGGATAACAAAACTGAATGGTTAAAAATCTCTAAATAGCAGAATGCCATTAAAGAAAAAAATGAGCCCCAAAGGGAAGAGTTTTTTATTCGCTAACAATTGAGTTATACAAAAATAAAACAAAAAAACAATTGTGAGATAAAGGGACACCAATATGCATCACTCCAAAATACCCTCAGAGTTATCATTTCATGTTTATGGGATAAATCTGACCCTCCAGTAGTTTCTGAACACAGTTGTAACCTGGTTTGATGGGTGCCTGCAGGAAGTGAAGTACCAGCACAGCCAGCGCATCTGATCCAGAAGCAGCTTTTATTTAGGAATGCTTATTAGTACCATTTGACCACATACAGGCCTGCAACAGCTCCTCTGGTAATTTGGGAAAGTATGAGAGGTACAGCAAAGGCCAAAATTATGAGCTTGATATTTGGATCTTATGCCTTGCAAGTAGGATATCTGCTGTCCTTATTTGTAACCTGATGTCATGCTTAGGAGTTTTATTATTCATATATACAGGTAATGCATGGGTAGTTGTGATTATTATTGTATATAATTAGTGATTATAGTTGTACAGCCTTGAAAAATTATATATACCAGAAAAAAAAGTCTTTTTAAAGCCTACAGTTTTTACCAAAAAACCTCGGGCAGACAGATGACACCACCTTCATCTAACAAAATGCCCATTTTATATTCTCCTGTATAATCTAATAATTAAACCACACAATTAGCCCCATTATAACAGCCTAATTTGTAATATTTTCAGCTCAGTCAGAATTCTGCCTGGAATGTATTTTCTTTCAAATTTAAATGAACAGAAACTGAGTATTTTAACTGAATAACCACATGAAGAAAAACAATTATATCTTTGCTTTAGTTAATTTTTCTCTCATAAGAGGTATTTACTTAATCATGAAGAGTGAAATTGATACAAGGCTGGGAGTTCAAACATAACAAAGTGGCTGAAAACCAGCTTCATGTGCCTCAAAGAGCTGCCTAAATGTCATGTACTATGGCGCAAGAAGCTGGAGAAGGAAATAGCAACGAGGTAGCAAAATGTCAGTCACCTGGAGGCAAAAACATCATAGGACTTCTGGAAACTTATGATTAACATAATTATCTTATTGATTAACACAGAAACTGAGTAAATGTTTTCCTAAATTTATAGGTTACTGTTTTAATATATATCACAGTTACAAACTGGTAAAGCTAGAGCCTGTTTTTTTGGAAGGGCATAAACCCACTCTGTTTAGCACTCTCTTGCTCTGTCTGCTTGTAGTGGATTCCTAGTTCTGTTTGAGCATCTGTTCAGCTTCTTATTCACTCTGCAATGTCTCTCAGCTATGTTAGGGAGCTGTAGGCTCAGATGTCTGTACACACATATAGTTTACTATTAATAATATATTAATAATATATTAATAATATATATAATTGCAATAATATAGTTTCTGGAGCAATGAAGAGTTTTTGGGGAGAATATGAAAAGACATTTTTCCAAACACACCTGAGAGAAGGAGAAAGACAAATTAAGAGCAGTCATTAGTGGTGTCAAGCACCATCACGTGAGCAGCAGTAGGTAAGTTATGTTGCCCTCTGAGCGTGAGACACAAAGCATGAAACCAAAATGAATCAGAGAAGTGATGAGACTATGTTGGTGGGGAAGGAGGAGAAATTAGGAACAAAATCATGGTTTAACAGGGATGGGGAAGAGGTGAGAAGCAACAGAAAGGTAATGAACATTCCAGAGTTAGGGGACAAAGATACAGCTGTATAGTTGCAAAGAATGATTCCCCCCTCCGCGTAGTTTGATTTCAAGTGTGAGTTTTCATGCATTTTTTGCTTCTTCAAGTAAAAGTATTGAATTAAAACCCCTCAAGCTGTCCCCAAACTCACTCCCAAGTTACCTTATTACCACACCTTTCCCTTCACTTGCCCAGTAGTGTTCACCATGAAACTTTCAGTTTTACTGGTGGTTTGAAGTGGCTTTGTGAAACCAGACACGGATACAGAGTGCAGTATCAAGTTGCAGCAATTCAGCATAAAGGGTTTATATGACAGTGTGGATGGGCCATGCTTGAATGAGCTGACTGTTCTTGCTGTGTTCAGTGGGATATTTGATGAAGTTACCTTTTTGTTAAAGCTCTAGAAGAAGGACTTTTTGAGCACAGCTGTTGCATAAGTGGCACTGAGCTGATGAGGTCTGTGTTATCCATCCTCTTTGTTTTCTACATTTAAATTGATTTCCCTTTACAGTTTTACTCTGGGTGCTGCTTACATGCAATATTTTTCCTCTTTGAATTCTCCAAGCAGCTTGGTGATTTGCAGTCCTGGCTTTCACCACACAGTCTGTGAAGGAAGCTTAGGCTGAGTTTTAGTGTTGAAATTTTCTTGCGATTTTAAATAGGGTAAATAGCCTTGAGAAAGGCAATTTTCTTCAAGGGCTGGGAAGCAGGGATCATAAGGAGGAAGATTTGACCAGATCTCAAAAGAATGAAAGAAACTGCAACTAAACTTCAGAGGAATAAAGAGCAAATCTTATTTGGCCAGAGGTACTGTGTTAAAGGTGAGGAGAACAACAGAGAAGAGGGGAGTCAAGCCCTTCTCAACCTGTAAAGCTGCTGAATTTGCATTCCTGGCTGATTACTAGTGTTAACAAAAGAGGCATGCAGCAGAGAGAGGAATTGAAGAGACTTAGAATCCCAAGAAACTGCCTTGTGTTCCCTTATCACATAATCACAGAATCATTAGGGTTGGAAGGGACCTCTGGAGATCATCCAGTCCACCCCTCCTGCCAAGGCAAGGTCACCTAGAGCAGGTGACACAGTAATGTGTCCAGGTGGGTTTGGAATGCCTCCAGTTAGGGAGGCTCCATGACCTCCCTGGGCAGCCTGTTCCAGTGCTCTGTCACCCTTAATGTAAATGTTCTTCCTCATGTTGAGGTGGAACTTCTTGTATTTTAGTTTATGGCCATTACTCCTCGTTCTGTTGCTGGGCACCACTGAAAAGAGTTTGGTACCATTCTCTTGGCACCTGCCTTTCAGATATTTATGTGTTAATGAGATCCCCTCTTAGTCTTTTCTCCTCTAGACTAAACAGGCTCAGACTTTCCTCATAAGGGAGATGCTCCAGACCCCTCATCATCTTTGTGGCCTACACTGGATGTCTCCAGTAGCTCCTTGTCTTGTACTGAGGAGCCCAAAACTGGACACAGCACTCCAGATGTGGCCCCAATAAGGCTGAGTAGAGCAGGAGGACCTGCTGGCCAAACTCTTCCCAATTCACCCCAGGATACCATTGGCTCTCCTGGATGCCAGGGCACACTTCTGACTCATGGTCAACTTGTCATCCATGAAGACTCCCAGATCCTTCTCTGCAGAGCTGCCCTCTAGTAGATCAGCCTCCAATCTAAACTGGTACTTGGGGTTTTGCTCCCCAGGTACAGTACCCTATACTTGCCCTTGTTGAACTTCATTAGGTTTCTCTCCGCCTAATTCTCTGGCCTATCAAGGTCTGCCTGCCTGGCAGCACAACTTTGAAGTGTATCAGCCACTCCCCTGAGTTTCGTATCAACAAACTTGCTGAGGGTACATTTTATGCCTTTGTCCAGTAAGGGACAAAGGGAAGGGTTTCCTTCATCCCCTTCAGCAACCAAGGTCATTCCCATTTGCTTCATTTTCCTCCTCTTTAACAGACTTTCTCTTTGGTAATAAATTAGCTAAAGCTGTCAAGTGTGTTGAATATGCAGCACAAGTGTCAGGTGGAAGGGAAGGAGATTATTTCCAAACATATTTCACAGTTTATGTGGAACATCTCTTACCATATAATCTTGTTGATTGCCAGACATTGAAACAGTGCAATTTTTCTTTAAACCATGAGATTTGAATGGAGTTGCTGAGGGCTTGGCAATTTTAGATTTCTTTTCATAATCTGCTTGTACTCACTTCTGCTAGCCACTGTTATCTGTGGAAAATCTAGCTGGCTTTCTCCCTGGGTTAGTGCGGTCCCAAATAAACAGTTTCATCACCACTAAAAAGTGATATTTCCATGCAACCAACTTAATGATACAGATTAAAGATGACAGGTGTGACAGATACTTTAATTTCTGTGTATTGGAAAACCTGAAGGGTTCCTGGTTTGTTTGCAAAGCAGAGCTGCTTCAGAAACAGGAACAAAAGGTTTTAAATAGCATTCTGTCCTTGGAAAAACTCCACTTCTGCACAGCCACACAGTTCCTGCTTTTATTTAATTGAAACTATTTGTTATTACATGAAGGTTTTTATTTGAGCACCTCTTGTACCAAAAGAGTCCCAGCAAGAATGTACTTGCTTCTGGCCAGTAAAATAGGCTGAGCTCTGAAAAACCGAGGATACAGGAAGTCTGGAGAGCAATAGAAAAGACAAACTGCAGAGCAAAACAAGTCCCTGCAGCTTACTGGCAGTGCTCAACTTGCAAGAATCTCCCCATTTCAGTGCTGCTTTTATGACAGTTTCTGAGCACGTTGCAAGTGGTGTTTTAGGTTGGCTTTTAGGAAGAGAGACCCCAGAGCTGGGCCGAGATATTATCTCTGTGATATCTGTGAAAAAAGTGATAGAGAATCCCAGCAGCTGTCCAGCCCTCAACTCCTCACTGCAGTGCTCTTATTATTGCCAGATGAAATGTTGGAGAATTTACAGCTGTCTGACCGATCTGAGCCTTTTACCTCATCAGGGACGGAGGTGGGCTATACAGTAATGCATATTGATCCAGGCCCCTAAATGTAGTTTATGTCTTACATTTCTGTGCTGAACTATATCAAGGGGAAAGCAGACCATTACAGCCCAGTCTCCTATGTGCAGATACAGCATGAGTGATGACAAGCCTTTCAGGCTGAATGGATGTAGGCATACATAGGATGATAGCTCAGATGTAGTAACTGCCCATAACTGAGTGGATGTGCATGCTTAAGCCTGCCACAAATCTAAGGTAAAATGAGTTAGCTTGAAAATCAATAAAAGATCTTAAGAGCACTCATTTGATCGTTTGCGATAGCTCAGCCGACCTGGGGTATATCACTAAGTAGCAAGATCTTGTGACTATGCCTAAACCTTTCTTTTCCATGCCTAAACCACTGCCTATGCTTGGGACAGTAGTGAATCACCAAAAAGACATTCCCCTGGCCATGTCCTGAGAAGTGCAAAGGCAGCTGGTGGTGCAAAGGAGGTATTGACTCTTGTCTCAGTCGCATGCGTTATCATATGTGAGTTCAGAAGAGCACTGGGAAGAAGAGAGCTGGTTTTTGAAAAGACCAAGAAGGCATTCTCTGGGAATTTACCCAAGATTTTTTTTTTTGTCAGAAAAGAAGTCCGCTGTACTCCTGTAACTGAACAGGGAAAGCTTTTTGTACTCAGCTGGTGGGCAAGATTAAAATCAGAGGATTTCAAATGCACATGTACAGTTTTTGCTCATTTAAAAATCATGTAATTTTACTAAATGTTGGTCTTCATCACTGCTGTTTTTCTTTGTCCCAACAAGACAGGACATAGGTGTCCAAACCCTCTGTCAGGTGGTGGTGACCCGACCCAAGAACTATTCTACATGTGCAAGAGCTGAGGATTTCACCTTCTCATACTTTACATTTCTTAGTAAGGGCACCATCACACAGTTCACAGCTGGCTAGGTGTTGGGACAAAGTCAGTTTGAAGGGTCTCAGCTCAAGTTTTCACAGAGTTAGACATGTACCTGGTATCTGAGTGCCCACAGACATACTGGGATACTGGTGTGTCAGGACTACAGGTGCACTCCATCACTTGGGCTATGGGAAATACCCAAAGACATCCAAAGTGGGCTATCAGGGTTTCTTTTTTGCTTCTTCTCCCTCTTGGAGAGATCCAGCTTCAGCTGTATCGGAAGTTAGTAATTCTCTTAATGCTGGCAAATATAAGATATATTTTATGAAGTGTCGTATGGAACTGATGGGGGAAATAAATAATAGCAATATTAATAAAAAAAGAGTGTTATCCAAACTGTAAGTGTTGAAAGGATAAACAAATCAGTAAAAGGTGCAGTTTGCTTATGATACAGTAATTTTATGAGCAATAATTTTTCAGATGAACTGAAGCTATCATCATTATCAACTAATAACTCTAGGAATGACTTATCTAACTTGCTGCTGCCTATGGTATTTCTGGAGTGTGAAAGAATTTTAAATTGTCTGTAAGGAACTGGTGCTGCCTAAAGGACATTAGAATAAACGAACCACAGAATTTGAAGTGTTATCCTTTCAGAAGAAAAGAAACAAACATCCATCACGAAATGCACAAGGGTGTATGTATTCTACAACTTCTGAAATATCTGTGCTGTTCTTCACCAGAAGGGCAGCATTAATGCTGGATCAGATCCTCCTTTCTTGCACCAAAGAACCACCAGTAATATCAAAGAGCTTGTGGCCCTGGGGTGAGCTGAGCTTCACTGCAAAGGGGTTGGGGAAAAGTACAGCAGTATCCAAAGAGATATGAGAATAACAGAATTTTCTGCACTGTTTAATGAAAGTGAGTGAAAAGATGCCATTTAAGCTTGTAATAAAAATTTGCATTTAATTTTGGAGAAAGTAAAACTCTTTTTTCTGCTTTTTCTTTATTTTTTCCTTTTTTTCCCTCCAATTTTAGAGCAGCTGCTAAGTAAACAATTTAAAGAGCAACAACAAAGAATGTTAAGCATTCATCTAAGAAGAGTTAACCTTTTAAAAGCAGAATTAGATATCAAAACAAAGCTGGATTGTTTAGAATGAAAAGTTGATATATTTAATTTTGAAAATGTCACCACTAATCTCCTGGATCTTCCTCAAAGCCACTCCTGTTGTCCTACGTTCAGTGAAATGGACTCAAGTGGTCACAGGTTTTTATTCAATGCAAATCTGTTTGGTGAATTTGCTATTTGCTGAAGAAATTAAACAAACAAAAAAAAAGCAAATTTCTTTTTGATCACCTCTCTTTCTGCTTATCTAGGGCAGAGGTGGTAGCAATTATTTTGAGAGCAAGATAAATCAGTCACTGCAGGACTGTTGACATTCATGATCATCTGACAAGATTTCTAAAGGACTGTTATTTCAGCTGGAGATTTCTCAGTTCCTTCAGTGCTCTGCCTCTGCTTCGGGCAAACCTGAGGGAGGAGGTGGCAAAAGTCAGCTATACCGAGGGATGTGGGGCTCCCTGGCTGTCCCAGGAGGAGGATGTAAGCCTTTTTTGTGAAGGCAGTGAAGCTGATTCTATAAAGAACAGTGCATCTAGGTGAGATTTAACTGTGCCTGAATGAGAACTAGTTTGATTTACAGATAATTAACATGTACAGGACTCTGCTCCTACAGAAGGCAATGAAAACCTGTCAAGTACAGTTACAATGTGTTTATTTTGTTGGGGTTTTTTCCCAATTAGTTTTGCAAAATGAAACAAAAAGGAAAAGGTAATGCAGAAGAGTGAATTGTGTAAATTGGAAAGCTGTAAATTGTTCAGGAAAAAAATGCTTGGCTTATTGAAGCATGGCAACTGGACAAAATAATAGTATTTTTCTCTTTAATAATAATGAACCAGGCAAATATATTTCATTTTGCATTGTTTGGAAAAGATTATTTAATTTTTCATTTCAATTTTGTTAACTCGAAATAGTTATTATTTAGCAGGGGATCTTCCAATGTTTTCTTTTACCTTTAAAAATTTTTAAATGCCAATATTCTAAAAGAACGTTGTAATCAATGATCATGTATATTTAAAAATATTCATAATTTAAAGTGATATTCTTACATCACAGTTAAAATATTTCAAATGATGCAGAACAATTTTTTATCTTTATTTAAAAGGGACATTTGATTAAGAATAAATCATATTTGAAGTGTCAGAACATGTGTGTGCTGAAAGTTTTGCATTTCCAGTAGTCCTGTGTTTTTATAACTAAAAATCAGGTGGTCATGCCCTTCTTTTCCTATATCTTATTCTAAGCAAAGTATTTGACTTCAAATATAGTATTATTGCTGCAAAGAGGAAGAGCATAAAATACACATATAATTTTCACAGAGAGGAGAATGCTAATTAGTTACTCCAATATTTAGTTACTATTGAAACCCTGAGCATGATTCCAACAATCTCAGTGGAAAATAAGGAAAATAATTTTTTCTGCATCAGAGGTGAAAAGCTGACTGCATCCTAAAGGGCACAGCTGGGCTGAGCACAGAAGTGTCCTGGTGCTTTGCAACACGACTGGGGATAATGCCTGCAAGAAACTCTTGGGAGTATGTGCCAACTCTCTAGCATTTCTTTAGCAAAGAAAGGATGATACTCAAGGCCTCAGTCAGAAACAGTCCCACAGACACAGACGATGACTACAGCTGAACTTCTCACTGAATCACTTGCTACCCTTTGTCAGGCAGGGCATTTTGACCTCACTTTTAATGTAAAGAATCCTCAGCACTGAGCAAGGGTATCACGGCAGTTGTCGTGGGTGTCATTAGCAGCAAAGCAGAATAAAAGCAGTTTGCCCCTCGGTGCTTCCCCCCTCCTCTCCCTGCTGTTTCAAACTCAAAAAATGGGAATTGCATGATGGAGTGAGTGCATCCACCACAGCTCATTCCACCACACTGGAGGGCTTTAACACATGGTTGTTGCTGCAAGACAAGCTGGATTGCAGGTTTTAAATCCAAGATGATTGATTGCTCTCTCTGCAGGTCTTCTAAAACTCTGAAAACCAAGTGATTTGTTCTCACTTATGAATGAGAAGATGATCCCCTTCTGCAGCATTACTCATCGATTGATCCTCAAGTGCTTTGTAATGGAGGTTAACCTTAGCTGTGTTCGACTGTTGGGGAAGGAGTGATGGTTTTCCCAGAGGCACTTGTGGTAAGGCAAAGACCTGAGATTCCTGCTAGCCTATCTTCCTAGCAGTAGTCACCCAGCATCCTATGCACTGCTATTTCTGTTTCCTAAAAATTACCCCCTAAAAACTGAGTCCACATATTTCTTGCCATCATCTCTCATCTCCTTGTTCATGTACATGCCTCCAGACTTGTTGGCTGGCACCATGCCACATGGATATGAGTGTCCATGTGATTTCTGGTTCACTGTTTCTGACTCCAGAAATTCCAAGATGGACTCCACCAGTGTTTGCCCAACCTGTAATGTTCTGAAACAAAAATGTCAGGCTTAAAGAAGTGGCATTTCACCAAAACATTACTTTCTTAGTCCATTTCTGATCTCTGTTCAGTTAGGGAAACATACTGAGAGGTGTTTGTTCCAAATATGACTAATTACTGTGCCCAAAGATGGTAAATTATTAAAAAAGACATTGTATATGGACACAAAGCATGATAGGATACAACTAGTTTACAACTGTTTACAACTGTGTAACAGCCCAGCATAAATGTCCTCGGAGTGCAATGCTGCCAGGCAATGCAGCACATAGAAAAGGGTTCTTCAGTGGGACAGAAAATTTTTTCTGTATGATACAGAGATATTTCAGAGCTCCTTTAAAGGATCGTTCTGTAAAGAGGTAGGAAAACTGCAACTTCTACATGCAATTTGTTTATGAAATATAGTAGCTGGGAGCATCTTAGAGAAAAAATATCTTTGCAAATGGATTAGGATGTTGGAGATGCTTCACATAAATGTCTTTTTTCCTATTCAGCTTAATTAACTTCAGAGTAGATGAATTCTTATTGGTGTAGTGGAAAGAAAATGAAACCAGTGTCAAGAGACAATCTCCTGCACGCAACTGCTTGGTATATACTGATTTTGGATGTTGTAAAAGCATCAAATTTTTGCTCATTAAATTTTAAAAGCTTTCTGACTTCCTAGAATTATAGCATGGAGTTGTAAATGTTATGTGAAATGAAATATACTTCCCTACACAAACAACGTACAGTGGGGGAGCTTTGGAATTACTATTATGGTCTACTATTTGCAGTAATACTTAGATCAGTCAGCCATTAAGATAAATAAATAAAAATACCCACCAGGACAAAAAATGTTACTGAATATAAGAAAGGATGGAGATATTTTAAAGCACTCTGTTTGTGTGTGGAGAAAATCTGTAGCAAATTTGTATACTTAATAAAACATTTTCAGTGGTTTTGCCTCATTCTTCCATTCTCTATTCCTGTAGACAGAAATTCTTCCTGGACAGAAGGACTCTTATTGCCAGATCAAAATTCCCTTTTTACACATTCCTGCATTCAGTAGAAGAAAAGGGTTTACAAAGACATGCCAGGCTCAATCCAAACTTCACCTAAACACACTACTCTCAAATCTGTGTGACCAGATGTCCTCTGACTACTCATTATAGGTGGATATAAAATCTGAAGTCTGATTTATGATTCCCAGCTGACCTTCACTGCTAGGGCCTTCTTCCAACTTGTTATTAAAAACTTATAATAACCACATTTTAATAGCTGTTAAAGAGCTTCCCTCAAGTATACTATCTTGGCCATTTCCTTAGAGGAAAACTACTCATTATACAAATATGCAATAATATGGCGAAGAAATACAACAGCATTATTTAAATCCAGATTACTTGCTCCGAGACTTCTCCGGGGCCTCAGGCTGCTATTTAAACTAATTTTTATGTAAACAGCACCATGAAGATACAATGCTACATACAGAAAAAAAAACATTTCTGCAGATTGGAAGCTACCACCCAAGTTTCACTCCAAATTCAGTTTTTACCAGTTGATGATTTCTTTTGTTTAAAATTACTTGGAAGAGGTCAAAGTTATTTTGCCTTGATTCTATTCTATTCTATTCTATTCTATTCTATTCTATTCTATTCTATTCTATTCTATTCTATTCTATTCTGTTCTGTTCCTCACTCTGAATGTCAGTGATCCCTTAAGCAGCACGTGTAATGTATCATATGCTTGTTCTCTAAATCTTCTCTCCATTGGGAAAAGTGTATGAATAATGTTTTGTTCTGAAATTTTTCAAAGACGATTCAGACATACTGACATAGTGTTATACTAGTGAAGTACAAAGCCAAGAAATGCTCTTAAGCTAGTAAGGCTTTCTCCCTTCATCTTGGACTTGTTGCCATTATCGGTGGCCAGCATGTTTGGAGGAGACATAGACTGAGGTCATTGCACTTGGTGGAAAAGACATAAAGGTATGTTTTTCTTCTTCTTGGAGTAGAGACCTAACACCATGATGTTGTGGGAAAGGGAACAGAAATGGTGATTTGGTACAGTGTGCCTGGGGGGCTTTGTTTCCTGGAACTCATGGGATTGCCAACCCTGAAGCAATCTAGCGAGGGAAGTGCTGAGGAGCTGAGAGGTGATCTGGCAGCAAACTAGGAAAACTTCCCAAAGAGCAGAACAGAATACCACTCCCAATGAGTCTGGTCTGCAGCTCCAGTTTTGAAATCAAGCCGAGTCTGTGTTTTGTCACAAAGTTGTCAAAATCAAGATGGTTCCACAAAAACATGATGTCACCTTTAGAACTATTGCTTGGATATGGGAATGGAATAAGGACCAATGCAGGAGTAATATCAGCATGCCTTGATATGCAAAATGCCCTGTGGTTTCCTCCAAGGTCTGAGTGGCTCCTGTGGCTCATCCTTAGACTGTTTCTCTGTTAAGGAAACTTCCCTGACTGACCATCCAGGAGCCACTCTCGCAGTTACTCTTGCACCACCTGAGCTGTGACCGAAAATCCTTTGCAGCTACACCTCCCACACTCACACAGTCAGATTAGGTTTCCTTACTGGTTCAACCCCAAGTTTCCCATAGCAAAGTCTCAGACATCCAAATCCTTAAAATAATTTAACCATGGTGTAATAACTAAATAACAAAGTAACAGTTCTTGCTGGTGCCTCCGAGGAGGGGCCTTGAACAAAGGAAACCTAGGGCTTTTATACCCTCACAGTTCAAGTGCAGGAAAGTCTGGGGGTCATCGGCTCCTGCTGTGTCTTTGAGTGTCCAGTCCCATGGCTGGGCCACAAGTCCCTGTGCCCTTTGTAATGCAAATTTTGGAGCCTCTTTCCTCAGGTTCCTGCCCCCCAGAGCTCAACAATGCACTGCAGCTGCGCACTGAAATACCTTCACTGGATGTATTCTTCAGCTCCTGAATCTGTACCTGCAGGTGAATCAGGCTGAAGTGCTAGCAAAATTAACCTCAGTGATCAAACACATGCAGATATATGTCTTTCTGCCACTGACTTCACCTCTGCTTGAGCAAGTGCTAATGCTCCATCAACTTTTGATGGACAGCTGTGAAAACTTATGAAAAGTTTCTTGAGACTTTTGATTGTCTTTGAAGGGCAAAACATTCACATTAAAGTTTCTACCATGCCTATAGACCACAGAGAATGGCTTGTGGTGAGAGAAGATCAAGAATTTAGGTAACTTAGTTAAGTTTCATAGGAATACTAAAACCTTTCACAGATGAGTACAGACATTTTAGGATCTGATAGGGTGTGCAAGACAGATGTCACAATCCTTGACTCCTGTAACTTACAAATATTGTGTAATGGTTCAGATGCCATTGGATTCTTATGCACAAGGCAGTTGATCTATAAAACATATGGCATTTTGAAATATTGATCTCTTCTGTGCCAGTGAGTAAGAGATATTAGTGTAGCATGGGATTCCATTTGTAACACTGGGATTAAAGGCAGGGAAGTGGAAAATTGGAATAGACCCGAATTCATGTGAAGTGGAAAGTACAGCTGGCAGTATTACTAAAGCAGGAGAATAACAAATAAAAGCATGTATTTTTTTTTAAATAGTTTTAAAAAGTCACATAACAGCTACTGAGGTAAGAGAGTGAATGTATCCAAATGAATATTAGGATACGTTTAATTTTACTGGTAATGTAAAGTCACAATATGTCCAACCAGAATGGGACAAAATAAAGAGCAACAGAAAATTAACAAGCTTTTTCTCTAAAAAGTAAACAATTATCTGTATTTCAAAGTGCCATTTGATCTGAGTCTGCACTCAGTCCCATGAAATATATGTTTCTGAATTAAACAAAACAAAACCCCAACATTTGCTCAATTCCTGCAGGTTGTTGCCTGGATCCTCAGCTGGTCAGCCTATTAACATTGGGAGTACATTCTTCTCTCTTTTATTTTTTGGATCCCACTTTCAATTTTCCTCTGTTTTCTTTGTTGGAAGTGTGGGAAAATTGGGAAGAAATTCCAGAAATTAGAAATTTTAAGTATTCCTAGTGTTCTGCATACAACCACTATTTTTTTTCTTCCTTTTTCCTTTCTGTTCCTGGTTAGCCTGTTAATGAGACTGATAACTTGTGTTTGAGCATCATGTCAGTTTTAGGACAACAGCTTCAGCCCTTGTCTGAAGATGTTAAAATGTGGAAAGTTAATGAACACATTTTATTAAAACAAAAAAAAAATCACCAAGCAAATAAAACCCCAAAACTTAATTTCTGTGGATTTTACCTGGTGTAATGTGAAGGCAGTGGTTCTTGTGCTTTTCCATGATAGATTGAGTCTTTTACTATATGGTATTTTCTCTGCATGGAGGCACTTCTACATTGCAATTAAGCAACTATTGATCTTTTTTGATGAGCAGATTGAGCTTTTTAAGTGTCTTTTATTATGAGCATTTTTCAGCCCTAAAATCACTTTCATTTTTAAAAGTGATCAAAGGTTAGCTGAACCCTGATAAAAAGTCATTTATCTCTTCAGCATTCTATCTCATAGTACTTTCTTCCTTTATTTCCATAATAGTGCAAGATGAACTGCTTTTAAAAAATTTTTTAGCCATTATCATTAACATGCCACATTGACACAATGGATGATGTAGTTTTTACATTGAGTTTAATGTTGTTCTATTGAAATTAATGGAAATCTTACGAACAGTTTCACTGGCAGTAGAATTAAACAATATTGAGCAATTCTGAAACTCTGAGATATATTTCTATTCTAAGGTCCTAGGGGAAATGTGGCAGAGCAGATGTGGTTTCACAGTGATTGGTGCTACATATTGACATTTTAATGGCAATAATTGTATTGGAAACCTCAGACAATGTGACCTTCCACACACTCTTTAGCCCTGTCTCCTGACTCAAATGCCATTATAACAATGAAAAATATTCCCCTGATTTTATTTGAGTTTGAATCTGAACCTGGTTTTGAGAATTAAGTGTTTGAAGAACCAAAAAGACCACAAAGGACTTGGTATCTCAGATGGCACCTAATGTATCCTGTGGGTAAGCCAGGGATATATACCCAAGGATATCAGGATTCAGTCTCTGCTGCTAACAGCTTTGTTCATTGGGGAAGTCAGTGGAGGTGCTCTTTATATTTGAATAGGCATGTGACTGAGCCCTATAGCTTTTCAGTTTTAAAAAAAACATCTTAGAGGTTTTTGTGAAGGAAATTTTTTTAAAAAAAAGTAAATAGTCTAGATACCCCCTGATTTTCCAAAAATAACACAAAGAACAGAGACAGGTTTTCATTTTAGAGGAAGGATGCCAAAGAAACTGGAGCACTTGGGTAGTGTGTGTGGGACAGCTCTGTGCCTGTGTCTCTGCTGAGCCTGAAGAGTCATCCACTTGCATGTGATAAGTGGTGTCAGCTCTCAAAAGGAACAGTTTTGAATTTGCTATAAAGCATATTGGGGAGTTAGGGAAATTTGTCAACGAGACTTTGTGCATGTGTTTGTGCGTGTGTGTGTGTGTGTATGCATGTCTGTCAGTGACTGGGTTGAGGTAGCAAGTGAGAAAGATAAATCACTCAGAGGCATTCAGGAAGAGACAAAATTAAGAAATTTTTGTCAGTAGCACTTTGAACCATATGGTGATGACAGGGGCCTGGGGTTAAACTGTGAAATGCTCTGCAATGAGTGCAATGTGGTAGTAACACTGGGAAAGATGCGGAGGATGTGCCTGTCAGGGCAAAAGAAGTGGGTAGGGATTAGAGATGATTCAGGGGAAAATCACATAAGCACAAACTTACAGAATCATTAGGTTGGAAAAGACCTCTGAGATCAACAAGTCCAACTTTTGACTGATCACCACCCTGTCAAATAGACCATGGCACTAAGTGCCACATCCAGCCATTTCTTGAATACCTCCAGAGACCTCCACCACCTCCCCAGGCAGTTCATTCCAGTGTTTAACAATCCTTTCCATGAAAAGATTCCTCCTGATGTCTATCCTGAACCTCTCCTGACACAGCTTGAGTCTATGTCCTCTCATCTTGTCACTGGTTGCCTTAGAGAACAGGTTGACCCCCACCTGGCTACAACCTCCTGTCTTGTAGTTGTAGAGAGTGATAAGGTCACCCCCGATCCTCCTTTTCTCCAGGCTAAACATTCCCAGCTCCCTCAGCTGCTCCTCATAGGACTTGTGCTCCAGACCCTTCACAAACTTTGTTGCCCTTCTCTGGATGCACTGCAGCACCTCAATATCTTTCTTGAATTGAGGGGCCCAGAACTGGACACTCACCAGTGCTGAGTACAAGGGGACAATCACTCCCCTGGTCCAGCTGGCCACACTATTCTTGGCAGAAACCAGGAATGCCATTGGCCTTCTTGCTCAAGTGGGCACACACTGGCTCATGTTCAGACGCTGTTGACTGAATAGGTCATTTTCTGCTGGGCAGCTTTCCAGCCACTCTTCCCCCAGCCTGTAGCACTGCATGGACTTGTCGTGGCCCAAGTGCAGGACCTGGCATTTGGTCTTGTTGAACCTTGTACCACTGGTCTTGGCCCATCGATCCAGTCTGTCCAGATCCCTCTGCAGAGCCTTCCTGTCCTCCACTAGATCTACATTCCCACACAATTTGGTGTTGTCCACAAATTTGCTGAGGGTTCACTCGATCCCTTCATCCAGATCATGAATAAAGATGTTAAACAGGATTGGGCCCGACACTGATCCCTGGGGAACACCCCCAGTGACCGGCTGCCAACTGGATGCAGCACCATTCACCATCACTCTCTGAGCCCGGCCATTCAGCCAGTTCCTGACCCAGTGAAGGGTGCACCTATCATGAAGGGTGCATCTGTCAATGTGTCAGCATTTAGATGTGGTTTAGCCACAAAGGGAAGAGGTGTAGGTTAGCCATGTACAAGAAGCCTGGATGGTGTGGGAAACATCAAACACAACTATGGTGCAAATATCAGGCAAAATAAGCTGGTAGGCCACATCTTACTTTCTCTACAGTTCTTAATAAATTCATGTGTCCCACAATCCTGAAAGAGTTTTGAATAGGAATAAGGAAGGAAACGTCTTACACTTCCAGTTTGGTTTTGTTTAC